>NW_026048617.1:0-30739 GCF_023864345.2 Schistocerca serialis cubense | reverse complement strand
CTTGTGTGGCTGTGGCGCCGGCCGCGCTGGCCGGGCTGCCGCGGCGACGGTGTGGGAGTTTTGCCGAAGGTTTGGCCATTGTGGCGGGTCGTCGGCTGGGGCTGTGGGGGCGGCATTTGGGCGGGGGCGGCGATTCTCGGCGGGCCGACCCAGGCTGTAGCGCGCGGTAGCTGCAGTTTGGCCGTGGTTTGCGGCGCTGCCGTGGCGACTGGTTGGCGACTGTGGTGTGGCTGTGTGTAGCCCCATCCTCGGTGGTTTGAAAGGCGCGGGCGGTTGTGGCGCAGGTTTGGGGCTGCTCCGCACAGGCTGTCGGACGTTGGGCGGTAGCAAGCGCGGGAGGCGCGGCGCGGCGGCGCGCAGAGTGGCGGCCGCTCTCTCGGCCGTCCGCGCCCGCCCGCGACACTGGCTGGGCCTTGTGATTCTCTGCTCTGCTGCTGTGCTGTGCTTGCGTGCCTGCCGTCCCGCTCGCTCTCGCTGTGTGTTACGCGCGTCGTCGAAATGGCAGATCAGGCGGCTACGAACGAGACTGCTGCGGCACCCGCCGCCACCGGCACTACGAAGAAGGCCAAGTCTGCGTCGTCTGCGAAGAAGCCGCGCGCCAAGCCTGCGCACCCGCGCACCTCTGAGATGGTGACGGCCGCCATCAAGAGTCTGAAGGAGCGCGGCGGGTCGTCGCTGCAGGCGATCAAGAAGTACATTGCCGCGCACTACAAGCTGGACGCGGAGAAGCTGGCGCCGTTTATCAAGAAGTACCTCAAGTCGGCCGTCGTGGCGGGCGAGCTGGTGCAGACGAAGGGGAAGGGCGCGTCCGGCTCGTTCAAGCTTGCCGGCGCCGGCGGCGGGGGGGCGGCCGAGGGCGGCAAGGCTCGTGCTGGCGGTGCCAAGAAGAAGCGCGCCGCTCCGGCCAGCAAGGAGAAGAAGGGCGCCCGTGCGGCCGGCGCAAAGAAGGCTGGTGGCGTGAAGGCGGCGACCGGTCGGAAGGCGGGCGCCGCCAAGAAGGCGTCTGCGGCGTCGGCCGC
This sequence comes from Schistocerca serialis cubense, assembly GCF_023864345.2. Classification (NCBI taxonomy): domain Eukaryota; kingdom Metazoa; phylum Arthropoda; class Insecta; order Orthoptera; family Acrididae; genus Schistocerca; species Schistocerca serialis. The sequence goes on along the minus strand of NW_026048617.1, from coordinate 29,720 downwards.
TCCCGCGGGTGCGAAGAAGGCGGCTGCGGCCAAGCCGGCCAAGGCCAAGTCGCCGTCGAAGGCGAAGAAGGCCGCCAAGGTTCCGACGAAGAAGCCGAAGGCGCCGCGCCCGAAGAAGGCGACGACGCCGTCTAAGGCGAAGGCTTCGCCCAAGAAGAAGAAGTAGAGTAGAGGAGAAAGAGATGGGAAAGGAAGGGTTTGGCGCTTGACTCCGTCGTCCCCACCCCCCGTCGTCGTCTAGTGGCGCGCAAGAGACGCGCGGCCCAAAACGGCCCTTCTCAGGGCCATCAAAGCACGTCGGGGAAGGTTTTGATTGTCGTGTTGCGTTTGGTGTGGGTGTCTGTCTGGCGTTTCTGTATGCCCGTGGGGATGCTGTTTGCGTGCCGTGGTGGTTGGATTGCGGGGGTCGGTGGCGGGTGTGGGCGGCGGTAGCGGTAAGCGGTGTTGTTGTTGTCGTGGTTGTGATTGTCGCCGTGTTTGTGGCGGCGGCCGACGGTTGGTTTTCTGTCACGTTGTTTTGTTTGAATACGTTGGTTGGCTTGCCTGCGTTCGTTCTTCTCGGATGTCTGTCTTGTCGAGTCGTGTCTGGTCTTTGTTTTGTTCGTTTGTGTGTGTGTTATGTTTTGCAAGGGGGGGCACGTTGAGATGTGGAAGGAGTCGGCGGGGATTTCGGTGGCGTGTAGAGCGAGCGAGCGCGCCTGCCTGGCCGTTGGCCGTCGGAGTGGAGTGCGGGTTTTTTTGTTTTCGAAACGAAAGCGGCGGCCGGCCAGCCAGCCACCCGTGCGGTGTGACGTCGGCCGTTGGGTATTGTGCGCTGTGAGCGCCGGGGAGGGATGATGTGTGATTGTTGCGCGCTGCTAGCAGGCAGGCAGAGTGAGCGGGTGTGGCGGACGGACGGGAAGTGGTGGTTTTTGTTTTTGGGTTGCGGGGCGAGAGGCAGGCGACCGACAAAGTTTGCTCGCGACGGAGAGATGTTAGTGGCCCTGAAAAGGGCCGTTTTTGTTTGGGCGGTGCGGTGCCGCGGCGCGGTTTAGGCGCGCTCGCCGCGGATGCGGCGCGCGAGCTGGATGTCCTTGGGCATGATGGTGACGCGCTTGGCGTGGATTGCGCACAGGTTGGTGTCTTCGAAGAGGCCGACGAGGTAGGCCTCGCTGGCCTCCTGCAGGGCCATGACTGCGGAGCTCTGGAAGCGCAGGTCGGTCTTGAAGTCCTGGGCGATCTCGCGCACTAGGCGCTGGAATGGCAGCTTGCGGATGAGCAGCTCTGTGCTCTTCTGGTAGCGCCTGATTTCTCGCAGGGCGACGGTGCCCGGCCTGTAGCGGTGGGGCTTCTTGACGCCTCCGGTGGCGGGCGCGCTCTTCCTCGCCGCCTTGGTGGCGAGCTGTTTGCGCGGCGCCTTTCCGCCGGTGGACTTGCGGGCCGTTTGCTTTGTGCGGGCCATAGCGGTAGCGGAGCGGCGTGCGTGGAGGTTAGGTGCGGCGCGGCGTCCGGTGCTGCCTTGACAACGGGCCCGCGCGCCTCCGTGCTGCGCTTATATGCCCTCGGTTGCGCGTGGTGGGGGGAGGGCGGGCCAGAGTCTATATAGGGGGGCGGCGGGCGCGCTGGGCGCAGACCGTAGCCGACTCGCCAGCCGCTGCAGCTGCTGTTTGTGCACGTTTTGCTTTGCCCGAGGAAGGATGACAGGCCGCGGCAAGGGAGGAAAGGGGCTCGGCAAGGGTGGCGCCAAGCGGCACCGCAAGGTGTTGCGCGACAACATCCAGGGCATCACGAAGCCCGCCATCCGCCGCCTGGCTCGCAGGGGCGGCGTGAAGCGCATCTCTGGTCTGATCTACGAGGAGACCCGCGGGGTGCTGAAGGTGTTCCTGGAGAACGTGATCCGCGACGCGGTGACGTACACTGAGCACGCCAAGCGCAAGACTGTGACGGCCATGGACGTGGTGTACGCCCTGAAGAGGCAGGGGCGCACCCTGTACGGTTTCGGCGGTTAGGCTGCGTCGCAGCGGGCGCTGGCCTTCCCGCGGCCGTGCTTGTGGGTGGGAGAGACTAGAAAACGGCCCTTTTCAGGGCCACCACACTGTTCGGAAGTTGAAAAGTGCGAAAGAGTCTGTGTTGTTGCTGCGTGTGTGCGCTGTGTTGTTTGTTTCTTTCTTTCTTTCTCTCTTTGTTTCTTTCTTTCCGTTTGAGCGACGTGATGTGACTGGGAGGGGAGAAGGAAAGGAAACGTGTCATGTGGCTGGCTGTGTGTGGAGCTGCTTCGTTTGTGTTTGTTATTGTGTGTCGATCGCGACGGAGATGGCGGGCTGTGTGTTGTTGTGCGAGAGGCGGTGATTATTTGCTTGCGTCGTTTGGCCCTGTGTGTTTGCGGCGGCGTTGGGGTTTCCGAGGCAAGGCGTGTGGGCATAGGCGGCCGGATCAGCTGTTTCGTTCGTGTCGACGGCCGTTGCGCGCGGGAGTGGAGGGCGGTGTGTCGACACGCCTCCCTTTAACAATGGTCATTATTGCTGCCGTTGTCGTTTGGAAGGCGACTGCGACCGTGCAAAATGTGTGCGTGTGTTGGGCCACACGGGCTGTGTGGACGACAAGATGGCGGACGTGCGCCGGCGGCGGCTGTGCTGTGAAAGTGCAAAGTTAAAACAAAACAAGGTGCGGCGAGGACGACTGAAATTTTGCTTTGGACGTAGGTTTGTGTGGTGGCCCTGAAAAGGGCCGATTGTTGTGGGCCGAGCAGAGCCGAGCCGGCAAAGCGCGTTGCGTGCAGGGGAGCACGCGGCGCTGCGATTGCCTGGCCTCCTTTAGGCCTTCTTCTCGGTCTTCTTTGGCAGCAGGACGGCCTGGATGTTGGGCAGGACACCACCCTGTGCGATGGTGACGCCCGACAGGAGCTTGTTGAGCTCCTCGTCGTTGCGGATGGCAAGCTGCAGGTGGCGCGGGATGATGCGCGTCTTCTTGTTGTCGCGGGCCGCGTTTCCGGCCAGCTCGAGCACCTCAGCCGCGAGGTACTCCATGACGGCGGCGAGGTAGACGGGCGCCCCGGCGCCGACGCGCTCTGCGTAGTTTCCCTTGCGCAGGAGGCGGTGGATTCTGCCGACCGGGAACTGGAGCCCAGCCCTGCTTGAGCGGGACTTTGACTTGCCCTTGACTTTGCCTCCCTTTCCGCGTCCGGACATGGCGATGGGCTAGCGACGGTGCACACGAAACGGAAACGAAAACGACCGGTGCGAGCGGCAGCGAGTCGAGCAGCGGAGTGCGTGCCGGCGCAGCCGGGGTGGGGGTGCTTTATGGGCTCGGGTGCGGCGGCCGGTTGCGCGCGCGCCCCATTGGTCGGCGGCCGCAACAGGGCGAGCTGGTAAAGGTGCGGCGGCGGCTGGCGGCGGGTGCCACTGTGTGGGGAGACGCTGACTAGAGCGGAGCGCTTGCTACTGGTGTTGCTGCTGCCGTACGCTCGTTCGAGATGCCGCCCAAGACTAGCGGGAAGGCCGCCAAGAAGGCTGGCAAGGCGCAGAAGAACATTTCGAAGGGCGACAAGAAGAAGAAGCGCAAGAGGAAGGAGAGCTATGCCATCTACATCTACAAGGTGCTGAAGCAGGTGCACCCTGACACGGGCATCTCGTCGAAGGCGATGAGCATCATGAACAGCTTCGTGAACGACATTTTCGAGCGCATTGCGGCCGAGGCTTCTCGCCTGGCGCACTACAACAAGCGCTCGACCATCACGTCCCGCGAGATCCAGACCGCTGTGCGGCTGTTGCTGCCTGGCGAGCTGGCCAAGCACGCCGTGAGCGAGGGCACGAAGGCGGTGACCAAGTACACGAGCTCCAAGTAAGGAGGTGGCTCTGGAATGGAAGGAAGGATGGAGAAGGCTCCTCCGTTGCGAGAGCGGCAAAACGGCCCTTTTCAGGGCCACCAACTTGCCTTTTGCGGGAAGGGCGGAATTGTTGTTGTTGTTTGTGTGGACGGCTGTGATGTATGTGTGCATTTTGATTGTGGGTGGGGGGGCGCGTCAAAGCGTGTTGCGGGGTACGGCCACGAGGTTGGTCGCCGTGGCGTGGAATGGTGGCACGCCTCGTTGGAGTGGTTTTGACCCATTGGTGTTGGTGTGTGTTACCTGTCTGCGAGGGGGGGGGACAGTGCGATCAGCGACTTTTGTGTCACCGTAACGACGGCCGTTTGCGGGTTTGTTTTTTGCACATCATACATGGCGAGGGTGAAATGTGAAATGTTTTTGTTTGGTTGTTTTTTTGTTTGTTTTTGCCGCCCACTATTCCCTTTGCTGTACGCCGAGTTTGACAATGGTGCGACGTAACTGCAGCGTGGAGGTGTGTGAGTGACGTTGAAATGAACGTGCCATTAAGACGCATTGTTGTTGTATTGTACTGTACGTGTACGGCGACACGCACGATGATGTACCATTCGACTCTGATTTTTGATAGCCGTGTCTGACTGATTGCGTACGACGCACGCACACCGATGTCGTCATTCAAGATGCACGCGTGTCCAGTGCAGTACAGTAAGCGCGACGCTAGACGACGACGACGGCGGCGGCGGCGGTCGTCGTTTGTTTGGCGAATGTCTGTACACGTGTTTGTCTGTGTCCATCCGGTATGTATTTGTTTGTTTGAAAGTGTTTTGTGTGTCGGTGACGTGGTCCGATCCGTCGCCCCCTTGAGTAACTGTCGATCGGCGCGATAGACCGGCGTCACGCAACTGAACCGAAGTCTTGGGCACACCCGTCATACTGTTGTACACCGTCGCGCTGAGAACGGTAACGAAAGGTTGACTTTGATCGGTCGAATGTCTGGGCAGAACGTGAGGAATGAGGCAAGAGTGCAAGGAGGGGGGGCAAAAGAGAGAGGAAGGGAAAAAGGGGAGAAACGCATTCGTAGAGCAACGGAACGTTCCCGTGTCGGAGGCGTATTGGAGCCGCACTGAAATGCGTTTAACGGCGGCGCGGCTGCAAGTGTCTGCCGTGGTGAACGTTACCTTTGACGGCTGCATTGGGCTTTGCCTTTGCTTTCGCTTTCGCTTTCCCGGATGTACGTAACGTTTGTTGATATGGTTCTGAGGAAGAGTGTATGACAGTGCCGTGCCGTCCATGTTCGTGTGCCCTCCCATTGTGTGTATGCTATTGTCTGTGTACTTGAATGATGTATGTAGGTGTTAGTGGACATGTTTTACCAGTGGGGGGAAATGGATCGTCGATAGTTGCCGTCACTCTGTCACGGTCGAGATGACGCACCCTCCGTACAGAAAGGTGTCGAGAAAGTGAGTGTGTGTGTGTGTGTGTGTGTGTGCGCGCGTCCGTGAATTGGCAGTGTTTGGAGGTGGGCGTGCCCTGCATGTGGCCCGGAAGGCTGTTCGTTTGGCGGTAGTGTTGTGTGGACAGGGGAGGGGCATGCGTAACGCTGCTGGCATGGCATTTCGGGAGATGGGAGGGGGCAAACGAGGAAACGAGGAGCGGCGGCCAAAGACGGGACGGGGAGGGGCGCGGTGTGGGTGGCTTGCGCCTGTGCTCGGCGTTGTGGTTTGTGCAAAAGAGGAGGAGAAAAACAATGAGTTGCCAGGGAGGGGAGCGGTGTTGTGTTGTGGTTGTCGTGGTGTAGCCGCAGACGCGGCTGTCAGTGAACGTGGCGAGACGGACGGACGGATGCGCGGAGGGGGCGGGGGCGGCGCATTTCGCCGGTGCCGTGCCGTGCCATGCCTGAAAGCCGCGTGGTCGCTGTGTTGTTGGTGGCGTGGGGGCGAGGAGAGTACCGTACGGGTGTGCTTGTGCGCCGGAAATGGCACACTGCGCCTGCCCGTCTTGGAGGCTGATGGCTGTGGTGTGGAAATGGGGCGCGGTGATGTTGAAGCAGTTGAAGAACAGAAAAGAAACCAAGAAAACGGAAGGCGTGATGCGGCGGTGGTGGTGAGAGCGGGAAAAACAAAACAAAACAAAAGAAAAAAAAAACAGCAAAAAAAAAGAAGGAAAAACAACAAGAAACAAAAAAGAAAACAAAAAGTCTATCAATATTAAAATGTAAATGGAAATGGAAATGGACCCAGGTATAACCTCCCTGCACAAATAGCAGAGAGTCCGATGGTAATAAAAATGTGCCAGAATGTTAACGTCCCTACAAAACAAACCCAACGATAATATTAATGAAAGAATGAACCGTATGTAACATTGCAACAGACACAATGAAACCTGATAAATTGTATAAGGGCAGCAGCGTTGACCTTTGGCCCTGTATTCAGAATAAAAAGAGCCAAAGATCGTTACCCCAATGAAAAAGACACTGAAACACGTATGTAACATAGCAGCGATGGCGAGACATTGTAGCATCTGTGACCAGAGAGTTTGCGCTGGACTGCGCGAGTGTTGCGAGCGGTTCTCAGTCAGTCAGTCAGTCAGTCAGTCGTTGCGAGTCTGTAGCTCTGTGTAGTTGAGGGCTGTACTCTGTCGGTAGTCGTCGCGTGCAGTACGCTAATAGTCGTCATGCAGAGCGGTCGGTCAGTAGTAGGAGCCGAGTGCGGTTGTGTGATGTAGGCGGTCGGCAACACTGGTCAAGATGGTGAATAAGGTATACTGTTAATTAATATAATCATTAGATAATGAAAAATTTTTGTATTTATTGTAATTATTCTCCAACAAGTTCCCCAATAATAATTTGTATTTCAAAAGCATTTTTCAAACATTTAATTTTTTATTGAACTAAAGAGTTCGTTGCACTTCACATTTCATTCCACTTCTTTGAAGAAAAATTTCACTAAAATCACAAAAAAAGAGAATATTATTATTTGCAATGCAGTTCCTCCAAGCGCTGCGCAACAACAAGAGCAGAAATGTGACATCCATTTATTCGGAGGTAAGACGTTAATTCTGATTGTTTTGCACAGGGCCAAAGACCGATATTTCGGTTTAATTGAAGTTTCTTGTCACTGAACGGACGTTAAATGTTGTGAAGAATTTATATTTGAGTCAGATTGCGAATTTCACATTTTCGTTGCCATTTTCAATACCTCTCATTGTGGGCGAGGTTACAATTAGCGCAATGTCCATTAGCATCCGTAAATAACATTGTCCATTATTTTAAATTTTGCGGGGAGGTTACAACACACACAAAAAACAAAAAAAAAAAAAACAAAAAAATTGCATTCATATCCGCTCCTCAATTGTAGATACCCCTTACACAGCTGTGTGCAATGAATGAGTGCTGGCTGGTAATTAATTGCACTCCTTGGAGGGAAATGCCATAGGAAGTAGTCTTTAAAAAGTGAATGTTTTTCGTTAAAAGACAAAAGTTACTTTAGAAAAAAGTAATAGTGGGGCTTTTGTTGTTGAACAAAATAAGTACAATGAACATACGTTATCAGATTTGCGCAATGCAGCTTCACACTACCTTTTGATTATAACACAATATACTATACACCGTCCCGAACCGTGACCAGAGTCGCGAGACGAGCAGAGCACGCCGCCGACGCCCGCTCAGTACAACCGTCCACCCGCTACTACTGTCGACCGACTACTACCTCTCCCGACTCGCGCTACAATGTATATAACAACTGTTCCTGGCGACCCGGTGCGTGCCAATACTGTCGTCTGGCGCGGTCCAAGCGCCGACTAGCAACGATAAATAACTCTCTGGTCAGACAGAGATGCTGTCATGGCTCGCCATCGCTCTGGTAATGAATACATACGTGTTGCAGCGTGCGTACCACCGGAACACGCAGTGGCGGAGCCAAAGACTGTGTTGTCGAGGTCGAGTGCGAGCGGGAAGAGAGGCAGCGTCGGCACGGAGATGCAAGCGAGCGCGAGACGCACGGGGGCTGCGGCGTGGCGCGTTTGCGGTCGGCGCCTTTGGTGGCAACGGCCGGGACAAGCAGCGGTGTATGGTGTGGTGCGGGGCGGACAGGGGCGGCGGTGGACGGGGAGGAGGCGGCGCGACGACGGCATGGGGGCGAAAACGGGACGGGGGACGGCGGATGTTGAGAGGCGTCACGCGCGGACAGGACACAGACACAGAGACACACAGATTGGAAAGGGAGGGTGCGCGGTTAGTGGTTGGGAATGTGCGTACCGTGCGGGATGGGAGTGGGCGAGGAACACGGTCGTGGCCCCTGTTTTGGGTGCGTGTGATGACGTCGGTGTGCTGTGGGAAGGGAAGGTGCTGTGGCGGCGGCGCGTAATGGGCGTAGGCCGAAAAGAGAAAGGAACGTGGGCAGTGTGTTGGCAAGCGTCGGTTCGACTGCGACGTTGATGGGCAGGGCAGGGCAGGGCAAGGTTAATGGTGGTAGGAGTAGGCGTGTGGGCGCAAAAAAATCTGCCGCTGCAGGCGGTGCCGTAACCGCCATGGCGGGAAGGAGAGAGGGCCAAAGAAAGAAAGAAAGAAAGAAAGAAAGAAAGAAAGAAAGAAAGAAAGAAGAAGACAAAAAAAAACAAAAAAAAAGGAGGGGGGGGCGAAAGTGGAGAGGCGGTGGTGTGAGAAGGGCGGGGGCGGAAGGAAGGCAGGAAGGACAAGAGGCGAGGCGACGGCTTGCTTTGTGTATCGGTCGGTCTCTGGCTATGCTTCGTTTTCTGCAGCAGGGTCGGTGCGCGGCGTGGCTCGCGGCAGTGGGAACGCCTGGTGGCTGGACGGCCAGCAATGCGGTTGGATGGGCGGCCACAGCACCGCACCTGTGCCCGAGGAGGAGACGCTGGCGGCGGGCCCTGAGGTGAGGCCGGCTCGGCTGGGGCTGTGGATGTGTAGGTGTGCGCCGCTGCTGCAACAACGAGTAAAACGCGAGAAGAAGGGATGGCGGTAGAGAGAAAAAAAAAAAGGTCGTGTTGTGTTGATGCGCAGGCAGACGCGTACAGAGAGACGAGCCCGGTCTGCAGCAGGGTGTGGCCGTGCCGAGTGCAGAGCAGCGGCGGCTCGGTTCGGTTCGGCCCGGCCCGGCGGGCCGCGCTGTTGTCGCGGACGTGAGCGCCCCCTGGCGGGTGGCCGGAGGCGGCGCGGCGTGTTGGACGTGTGGCTGGTGGCAGTGCACAATTTGCGAGTGGCTGGCGGTGTGGTGTGGTGTGGCGGTTGGCGCGTCGGGCGGCGGAGAGGTATGTGTTGCGGGCGCCCTTTGCTGCGCTGCGTCGTTGCGTGTGCCGTACAGGGCGGGCGCTTGTCGACTGTGTGGGCGGTGTGGCGAATTGGCGTGAAACGGCTGCCGAGAGGTGTGTGGTAGCGAGCCGGTCGTTGTCAGTGCGAAGGGGAATGTGCGTGCGTTTGGCGGTTTCGGTGTGCTTTTTGCGGCGTGAGAGTGGGAATTAGTGGGGCCGGCTGTTGTGTTGGTTCCTTGTGTCTTGTGTCGCGTAGCTTGATGGCAACGTGGAAGGACGCCGGTTTCGTTTCGAGCCTTGCGTGTGGTTGGCGTGTGCCGATGCACGTGCATGTGTGGGTCGCGAGTGCGTTTTTGGCTGGCTGTGTGTGTGTGTGTTTTGGGGGGGGAAGGGGGAGGCGGTGGTGAAAGTGCAGTGGTTGCCACGGGCGTCGTCGGGTGGGGCTGGGGCTGGGGCTGTGGCTGTGCGTCGTGGCGGAAAGGTGGTAGGTTGCGGGAAGCGAGCCCGTCGTTGACGGTGTCGCGTGAGTTGTGAATCGAGTGGGGCGCGGGGCGCGGGACAGGAGCAGCGTGCCGCTGCGTCGTGGTCGTCAGCAGAGGCTGTGCGTGTGCTTGTCCTTTTTTGTTGTGGGCGGTTCGTGCGAGGCGTTTTTGTTTTGTGTTGCCCTAGTTGTTAGTAGTTTATTTTGTTATTTTGAGACGACGACTGGTTGGTGGCGTGCGCGCGAAGTGGCGGTGTGCGCTTCCCGTGTCGTTTGTTTTTGTTTTGTTTTTTTGTTTTTGTGTGTTTTGTTTTTGCACTGGGCCCCGGGGGGTGGGTGGGTGGGTGGGTGTGTGTGTGTCGATTTGCCGGCTGGCGAAAGGTGCGCCATCGGCGGGGTGGGTCGCCGGCACAAGTAGAGGCGGCGGCGTTGTTGCTGTTGTTGTGTGGTGTTTGTTTTGTTCGGCTGTGTCGGCGAGCTGTGTTGCGGTGCGTGTGAATGGTGGTGCAAAAGTGCTGGCGTTGGGGCTGCGACTGCGACTGCGACGGCGGCGAGCCGCGGGCGCGCATGATAGTGATGTTGTGAACAGCGGCTGTGTACGGTAGTGGTGTTGTTGTAGCACGACGTGCATCCGGGCCGGCGCGGAAAGCGCAGTTGCGGGCGGTTGCCCTTCGGTGCCAGCCATGTCGCGTGAGCGGCGGGTTGCTCTGGTGTCGACACGTGGTGCTCTGGGTTGTTGTGTGGTGCCCTTTGGCCGGTGGGGGTGGTTCGCGTGTGTCTCGTTCGCGCTCGGTATCTGGTCGTGGTCGTGCTGCTCCCCCGTCTGTCGGCGGTTTTCGACGTCGTCTGTACGTTTTTGTTCGTTTGCGGCGCGCCTGCCGACGTCGTCCCGTCGCGACCTTTCAACCGAAAGTGTGGCGCCCGAAGGTGAACGAACGTAACCCTGACCTCGGCGCTTTACGCTGAGCCGAGCGAACCGAACCTAACCTGTGGTGTGGCGAGGTGAGCTCAGCCTGTGAGCCCCTAACGTCTACGTAAGGTAAGCTGTCCGGCTCACGCCTCACGGTTTGAACGCTTTTTTAACCTACGTTTGGCGCTTCTTAACCTAGCACTGACCCCTTAACCTAACGTGTAACCTAACCTAACCTAACCTCTGACGCCTGACGTGTTTGAATGCTTAACCTAAGTTTGACGCTTAACCTAACCCAAGTCCCCTTAACCTAACCCACGTCCACCTAACCTAACCTAACCTAACCTAGACGTGTAAACGTAATGTGTAACGCGTAAAGTGTAAGGTCGGCTGTCGTGTGTGCTGACGGCAGATTGGGTTGGTCTGTAGATTCGGATTGCGGTTTGCCTCGGTCGAGGGGTTGGGTCGGAAGCGGCGAGGGGCGGCGGCGCCTGTTGCGCAGGCGGCGTCCGTTTGCGGCGGGCAATTGTTGAGAAACGGCTGTGAATGTTGGCGGGCGAGAGGAGGAGGACGGCGCGCGATGTGGCCCGACGGCTGCGGGCCGATCGGGAAACGGCGGGAGGGCGACGGAAGGCGATGGGGCGGCGGAGGCGCGTTTGCACGGCCGTCATCGCCGCACGCCTCGGCTTGTGTGGCTGTGGCGCCGGCCGCGCTGGCCGGGCTGCCGCGGCGACGGTGTGGGAGTTTTGCCGAAGGTTTGGCCATTGTGGCGGGTCGTCGGCTGGGGCTGTGGGGGCGGCATTTGGGCGGGGGCGGCGATTCTCGGCGGGCCGACCCAGGCTGTAGCGCGCGGTAGCTGCAGTTTGGCCGTGGTTTGCGGCGCTGCCGTGGCGACTGGTTGGCGACTGTGGTGTGGCTGTGTGTAGCCCCATCCTCGGTGGTTTGAAAGGCGCGGGCGGTTGTGGCGCAGGTTTGGGGCTGCTCCGCACAGGCTGTCGGACGTTGGGCGGTAGCAAGCGCGGGAGGCGCGGCGCGGCGGCGCGCAGAGTGGCGGCCGCTCTCTCGGCCGTCCGCGCCCGCCCGCGACACTGGCTGGGCCTTGTGATTCTCTGCTCTGCTGCTGTGCTGTGCTTGCGTGCCTGCCGTCCCGCTCGCTCTCGCTGTGTGTTACGCGCGTCGTCGAAATGGCAGATCAGGCGGCTACGAACGAGACTGCTGCGGCACCCGCCGCCACCGGCACTACGAAGAAGGCCAAGTCTGCGTCGTCTGCGAAGAAGCCGCGCGCCAAGCCTGCGCACCCGCGCACCTCTGAGATGGTGACGGCCGCCATCAAGAGTCTGAAGGAGCGCGGCGGGTCGTCGCTGCAGGCGATCAAGAAGTACATTGCCGCGCACTACAAGCTGGACGCGGAGAAGCTGGCGCCGTTTATCAAGAAGTACCTCAAGTCGGCCGTCGTGGCGGGCGAGCTGGTGCAGACGAAGGGGAAGGGCGCGTCCGGCTCGTTCAAGCTTGCCGGCGCCGGCGGCGGGGGGGCGGCCGAGGGCGGCAAGGCTCGTGCTGGCGGTGCCAAGAAGAAGCGCGCCGCTCCGGCCAGCAAGGAGAAGAAGGGCGCCCGTGCGGCCGGCGCAAAGAAGGCTGGTGGCGTGAAGGCGGCGACCGGTCGGAAGGCGGGCGCCGCCAAGAAGGCGTCTGCGGCGTCGGCCGCTCCCGCGGGTGCGAAGAAGGCGGCTGCGGCCAAGCCGGCCAAGGCCAAGTCGCCGTCGAAGGCGAAGAAGGCCGCCAAGGTTCCGACGAAGAAGCCGAAGGCGCCGCGCCCGAAGAAGGCGACGACGCCGTCTAAGGCGAAGGCTTCGCCCAAGAAGAAGAAGTAGAGTAGAGGAGAAAGAGATGGGAAAGGAAGGGTTTGGCGCTTGACTCCGTCGTCCCCACCCCCCGTCGTCGTCTAGTGGCGCGCAAGAGACGCGCGGCCCAAAACGGCCCTTCTCAGGGCCATCAAAGCACGTCGGGGAAGGTTTTGATTGTCGTGTTGCGTTTGGTGTGGGTGTCTGTCTGGCGTTTCTGTATGCCCGTGGGGATGCTGTTTGCGTGCCGTGGTGGTTGGATTGCGGGGGTCGGTGGCGGGTGTGGGCGGCGGTAGCGGTAAGCGGTGTTGTTGTTGTCGTGGTTGTGATTGTCGCCGTGTTTGTGGCGGCGGCCGACGGTTGGTTTTCTGTCACGTTGTTTTGTTTGAATACGTTGGTTGGCTTGCCTGCGTTCGTTCTTCTCGGATGTCTGTCTTGTCGAGTCGTGTCTGGTCTTTGTTTTGTTCGTTTGTGTGTGTGTTATGTTTTGCAAGGGGGGGCACGTTGAGATGTGGAAGGAGTCGGCGGGGATTTCGGTGGCGTGTAGAGCGAGCGAGCGCGCCTGCCTGGCCGTTGGCCGTCGGAGTGGAGTGCGGGTTTTTTTGTTTTCGAAACGAAAGCGGCGGCCGGCCAGCCAGCCACCCGTGCGGTGTGACGTCGGCCGTTGGGTATTGTGCGCTGTGAGCGCCGGGGAGGGATGATGTGTGATTGTTGCGCGCTGCTAGCAGGCAGGCAGAGTGAGCGGGTGTGGCGGACGGACGGGAAGTGGTGGTTTTTGTTTTTGGGTTGCGGGGCGAGAGGCAGGCGACCGACAAAGTTTGCTCGCGACGGAGAGATGTTAGTGGCCCTGAAAAGGGCCGTTTTTGTTTGGGCGGTGCGGTGCCGCGGCGCGGTTTAGGCGCGCTCGCCGCGGATGCGGCGCGCGAGCTGGATGTCCTTGGGCATGATGGTGACGCGCTTGGCGTGGATTGCGCACAGGTTGGTGTCTTCGAAGAGGCCGACGAGGTAGGCCTCGCTGGCCTCCTGCAGGGCCATGACTGCGGAGCTCTGGAAGCGCAGGTCGGTCTTGAAGTCCTGGGCGATCTCGCGCACTAGGCGCTGGAATGGCAGCTTGCGGATGAGCAGCTCTGTGCTCTTCTGGTAGCGCCTGATTTCTCGCAGGGCGACGGTGCCCGGCCTGTAGCGGTGGGGCTTCTTGACGCCTCCGGTGGCGGGCGCGCTCTTCCTCGCCGCCTTGGTGGCGAGCTGTTTGCGCGGCGCCTTTCCGCCGGTGGACTTGCGGGCCGTTTGCTTTGTGCGGGCCATAGCGGTAGCGGAGCGGCGTGCGTGGAGGTTAGGTGCGGCGCGGCGTCCGGTGCTGCCTTGACAACGGGCCCGCGCTTCGCTTCGCTTCGCTTCTTCCTTACGAGCTGTCCTTTGCTCGCGTAGGAGCAGGGTAAACAATGCTTTGTTGTTCCTGCTATGCCTGTTGTTTAGATTATGGTGCCTGATTTATTGATTCGGCCTATGGGGATACAGTTGCATCCTGCCTGCTGAGGGTTGTTAGTCCCTCAGTAGGTCAGGCCAACGTGTGTTTGGCCTGTGGTGTATGTTGTGGCCCAAGCCCTGTATGAGCCGGTTTTCTGAGTTCTCAGCCTTACTGTAGAACAGTCGTGCCGACTGTCTGAATCGGTCCCGCAGATGCAGGATGCCGGTCTGTTCGTGTAGCAGAGTGGAGGAATATCTTCGTGGAAGGCGCAGGGCGAGCTTTAGGGCTCTGTTCTGCACCCTCTGTAGTGTGCCTATATGGGTGTCGGCTGCCATACCCCACACCACGGCTGCGTACTCTAGCACTGGTCTGACCAGCGCTAGGTACAGGGTGATGCCGTGCTGGGGGGCCAGCGTTGACGATGGGTTAAGCAGGGGGTACAGGGTGTGAAGTCGCCCTATAGCCCTGCTCCTAACGTCCTGGACGTGTGGTCTCCAGGTAAGCCTCTGGTCGAGTGTGACCCCGAGGTATTTGCCAGTTTTACTCCACGGCACGGGGCTTCCCGTGATAGTAACCGGCGGCAAATCGGGAGGCAGTAGCCTTCTAGTGAATACTACTGCCTGGCTCTTTGCGGCGTTCTGTTTGAGCCGCCACTTAGTTGACCACGCGCCCAGGGTGTCGCAGCCAATCTGGAGGAGGCGTCGCATTTCCCTCACGTTCATGCTCCGCACGAATAGCGCGGTGTCGTCAGCGTAGAGTGCTAATTTCACCGGCGCCACTCGTGGGGCATCTGCAGTGAAAATGGAGTACAGCAGGGGGCCAAGTACGGACCCCTGTGGCACTCCTGCTCGTATCGGCCTGTGGGTCGAGGTGCCATCATCTAGTCGAACGTGGAAGGTCCGGTCGGCCAGGTAGGAGCTGATGAGGACTCCATGTGATGTCGGTACCCCGTGCACAAAGAGTTTGTACACGAGGCCGTCGTGCCACATGGAGTCGAAGGCTCTGGAGACATCAAGGAATACGGCCCCAAGGTATTCCCTGGTCTCCAGGGCGCGCATGGCTTCTTCCACCAGCCGCAGGAGCTGGTGGGTGGTGGAATGACCGCTCCTGAATCCGAACTGTTCGTCCGGGATGATGCCCTCGACCGTCACATGTCGGAGCAGTCTCTTGGCGTACAGACGCTCGAACACCTTGGAGAGGGACGGGAGGAGGCTGATTGGCCTGTAGTTTTCAGCCTGCCTTGCGTCCTTATTCGCTTTGGGTATGGCTACCACCTCCGCGTGTTTCCACTCAGAGGGGTAGATCCCAGAGCGGAGGACCTGATTGAAGATGCCTGTAAGGAGCTGGTGGGCCCCTTCCGGCAAGTTCTTCAGCAGGTGGTTGTTGACGCCGTCGGCGCCTCCCGCCCTTTTGGTGTTGAGCGTCCGTATCTGTTCTGCCACTTCCTCCTCTGAGATTGGGTCGATCCTGTCCCCTTCATCTCTCGCTGCTAGGAAGATGGGGAGCTCTTCCTCCACTCTGCTAATGTGGGCCACATCGAGATTGTCATCCACTGGGGTGAATGACGACTCGAAGTGGTCGGCCAGTAATCCTGCTTTCCCATCTGGACTACAGACGACCATCTGCCCAGCCTGCAGCGGTGGGACTCGCTGCCGCCGGCGCAGGAATGACTTGACGACTCGCCAAGCACTGCCGTCCTGTGTGTTGAGGGTGGCGACTAGGTCGGCCCAGTCGCGGTTTCTATGTTCCTCAACCGCCGCCTTGATCTCCCTCCTCATCCTGTTTAGGAGGCGTTTGGTGGCAGGTTGTCGCGTAAGTTGCCATTCGCGGAACACTCTGTTCTTCTCCCGTATAGTCTCCCGTATGTGCAACGGGAGGCTACGGGCGAAATCCTTTGGCTGGCGTGGGGGAGGAGGTGATGCTACTTCAGCTGCAAGTAGCAGCTGGCGGTTGAGGTACCGTAGTGCGTTATCTACCCCCACTTCCGTGGGGTCAGGAGCATCCGAGAGAAGTTCCAGGACGTTCTCCTGAAACCTCTCGCTGTCCATACGGTGGTAGTTCCTACGGCGGGGTGGGAGGGTGGCCCCCCTTACGTCGATGTCGTAGACCACTGGTAGGTGGTCTGACGACAGTGCACACCGGGTGGCGGCGGTCATGTGGTTCCCGATGCCCTTAATAATGGCGATATCGAGAACATCTGACTGTCCTCGGTGTGGATAGATGGTGTGGTCCTGGGGTCCGAGCGCGATGGCGCCGTTGCGGAGGGCGGCACGGAGGAGTCGACGACCGCTGACGTTGGTGAGACGGGAGTTCCACTCCGTGTGCTTAGCGTTAAAGTCGCCAGCCAGGAAAACCCGTCCCCCAATCGTCAGTAGTGTGTCAAAGTCTGCCTCCAAGAGATTACCCCGTGGCGGCCTGTAGGCGGCCACGAAGGTGATCTGTCCCACCATGGAGGAGACATTGACGCCTGTGGCTTCAAGGGTTGCCAGGGCTGGGAGATGGATCTGGTGGTGTCGGAGGGAGGTCCTGACATAGATGGCAGTACCTCCTCCGGCGGTTGGCCTGTCGTGGCGGTAGCAGGCATAGTTCGCTACCTTTACCTGGACTCCTGGTTTCAGGTGAGTCTCGCACACTAGGCACAGGTCGACTGCCTCGTCCTGTATAAATTGGCGAAACTCACCTTGTTGTTTTACCAGGCCGTTTGCGTTGAATACGCATACCGATAGACCATGGATTTGCTGTCTATCCATGGTGAGCTGCTGAGGGAACGGTGACAGCCTGGAGGGCCCCCGTTACTGCCGTGACTAGTACTGGCAGTTGGGTGAGTAGAGTGTTGAGTGAGCGTAGTAGCTCACCCAAACTGGTTGCATCGCTACCTGGGGAAGTGGCGGCTACGGTTTGCGGCTGAGACGCCGCTACCGGTCGCCGCGTAGGACGCTCCGCACTTTGCAGTGGGTTGCTGGTGGTGGGGGGCACTTGGGGGTGTCCGCACCCTGTGTTGCTGGGCAAGGGCATGTCCAGCAATCCTGTGGCTGTGAGGTTTGTCTCCGCGTTTTGGTGTTGCGGCGGAGACTTCTGTGCTGGCTGGCGCGATGGGGTGGCAGTGGTCCCCTTGGCAGCGGCAGCGTAGTTTGTGCCTGGTTGTACCTTGCGCGAGGGGGGCTTTTTCCCTTGGGGTCTGCTTGTGCGCTTAAATATAGTGCAGCCCCTGTAGCTGGCCACATGTGGCTCGCCACAGTTGCAGCACTGCGGGGGTTCTTCCCTCTTTTTCGCGCAGTCCCGGCTTTGATGATCTCCAGCGCACTTAACGCAGCGGGATGGCATGCTGCAATAGTATGCGACATGATCCAGGCCCTGGCATGAGTAGCACTGGGCCCTTCTTCGTTTCGCGCGTAGTGGCTCGACCGCCACCGTCACCCGCGCTACCCTCTCTACCTGGAATATTTTCCTGTTGTCCAGGTTATCAGGGAGGATAGCTAGGAACAGCGGCATGTCTCGCTTGGTCCTCGGTGACTTCATGAGAGTCACCGAGCTGACTGGGTAGCCCATGGCTACCAGTTCTTCTTTGAGGTGATCTGTCGCCATCTTCATTGGTAGATGGCGAAGGACCACCTTTAGTTGCTTCTGGGGGTTGGCATTGTGGGTGAAGCATTTGAGCTTCTCCTGCTCGACGACTTTCATGGCTCGACGGTAGTCGTCCGTCGAGCGTACAGTTGTTTTCAGCAGGTCGCGTCCCTGGGTCTTTACAGTCAGGGAGGGGACATCTTTAAATAACTGTAGGAAGGACTCGTAGTCCTCCTGCCATTGGATTGTGATCGGAGGCGGTGCAGGCGCCCGTTTTATCGGCGCCTGCCCCGTCTCCATGTCCTCGTTGTCTTGGACGGCAGCAAAGGAGTTTGTCGTCTGCAGCGGCGCCACGATTTCGAGCACCTTTGCCCGAGCCGTGTGCCTCCGCTTGGGGACGACAAACTCCCCCTCTTCTTCCTGGGCGGCCTCCTCGTCTGTGGCGGCCTCTGGCGCGTGTTGTTTCTTCTTCTGCAGCAACCTGTGGACAGAAGAAGGCGCGCTTGCCGGTGGTTCGTCCTCGTCCGTCGACGCTGGCCTCTTGCGAGACGGCAGCGCGACGTCCATTGCTTCTTCATGTAGAAGAAGCTGTTCCAGGTTCGCTTCTGGAAGCATTGGGTCCTTTTGTGCTGCTGTCGGCAGGTCAACAGCCTCTTGAATGGTCTGGACCGGAGGGGCGGCCAGCAGAACATTGGTTGCTTGGGTAACCAAGCCTGGTGGCTCTGCTCCCTTCGGGGCCGCCTCCGGCAGTGCAGTGTCCTCTTGCGTGGACACGCCTGGCGGGGCTCCCGGCGGTACCATGGCCTCTTCATTGGCTGCGCCTGGCAGTGCAGCGGCGAGATCATACTGTATGAACCTTTTGTAGGCTTTCTCCGCGGCCTCGCGTTCTGAGGCGTCTTTGGGGTTGGCCCTGCGGTTTAATACCACGAACAGCTCGACTGCTGTCAGTGGTCGATAACCTGGAGGAGCGGCCGCGGGGGTCGGGGCATTAGAGGCCGCCGCCAGAGCGTGCTCTGACGCGGCGACCACCGCCGCGACGTTCGCAGCGATGTTATTGTCTTCCATGAGGAAGACAGGAGCTCTTACGGGTATGTACTAAGCGAGTGAGCGCGGACTGGTCCCACGCGAAGGGGGTCCTGACTCACGGCGTGCCCTAACGGTCCCTAGGCGCGGCACAAATCGATTCCTGAATCGATTTGATTCGCAGCCGAAAGCGTGGAGTACACGACAATTTCGCCGCTGACGCACTCGCAAGCGAGTAGTCAGCAGTGAAGAATCGCTGAAGCCTCCGCTACACACTCGCCAGTGACCACGTGCCTTGAGAAAGGCGCGTGAACAAAGACGCGCGGGAACAAAGGCGCCAGCGAAACAAAGCGGAGCGGTGAGCCAGAGCGTCCTCTCGCTACGGCGGCTCAGCGCGAGGGCCTGACGGGCCCGCGCGCCTCCGTGCTGCGCTTATATGCCCTCGGTTGCGCGTGGTGGGGGGAGGGCGGGCCAGAGTCTATATAGGGGGGCGGCGGGCGCGCTGGGCGCAGACCGTAGCCGACTCGCCAGCCGCTGCAGCTGCTGTTTGTGCACGTTTTGCTTTGCCCGAGGAAGGATGACAGGCCGCGGCAAGGGAGGAAAGGGGCTCGGCAAGGGTGGCGCCAAGCGGCACCGCAAGGTGTTGCGCGACAACATCCAGGGCATCACGAAGCCCGCCATCCGCCGCCTGGCTCGCAGGGGCGGCGTGAAGCGCATCTCTGGTCTGATCTACGAGGAGACCCGCGGGGTGCTGAAGGTGTTCCTGGAGAACGTGATCCGCGACGCGGTGACGTACACTGAGCACGCCAAGCGCAAGACTGTGACGGCCATGGACGTGGTGTACGCCCTGAAGAGGCAGGGGCGCACCCTGTACGGTTTCGGCGGTTAGGCTGCGTCGCAGCGGGCGCTGGCCTTCCCGCGGCCGTGCTTGTGGGTGGGAGAGACTAGAAAACGGCCCTTTTCAGGGCCACCACACTGTTCGGAAGTTGAAAAGTGCGAAAGAGTCTGTGTTGTTGCTGCGTGTGTGCGCTGTGTTGTTTGTTTCTTTCTTTCTTTCTCTCTTTGTTTCTTTCTTTCCGTTTGAGCGACGTGATGTGACTGGGAGGGGAGAAGGAAAGGAAACGTGTCATGTGGCTGGCTGTGTGTGGAGCTGCTTCGTTTGTGTTTGTTATTGTGTGTCGATCGCGACGGAGATGGCGGGCTGTGTGTTGTTGTGCGAGAGGCGGTGATTATTTGCTTGCGTCGTTTGGCCCTGTGTGTTTGCGGCGGCGTTGGGGTTTCCGAGGCAAGGCGTGTGGGCATAGGCGGCCGGATCAGCTGTTTCGTTCGTGTCGACGGCCGTTGCGCGCGGGAGTGGAGGGCGGTGTGTCGACACGCCTCCCTTTAACAATGGTCATTATTGCTGCCGTTGTCGTTTGGAAGGCGACTGCGACCGTGCAAAATGTGTGCGTGTGTTGGGCCACACGGGCTGTGTGGACGACAAGATGGCGGACGTGCGCCGGCGGCGGCTGTGCTGTGAAAGTTAAAACAAAACAAGGTGCGGCGAGGACGACTGAAATTTTGCTTTGGACGTAGGTTTGTGTGGTGGCCCTGAAAAGGGCCGATTGTTGTGGGCCGAGCAGAGCCGAGCCGGCAAAGCGCGTTGCGTGCAGGGGAGCACGCGGCGCTGCGATTGCCTGGCCTCCTTTAGGCCTTCTTCTCGGTCTTCTTTGGCAGCAGGACGGCCTGGATGTTGGGCAGGACACCACCCTGTGCGATGGTGACGCCCGACAGGAGCTTGTTGAGCTCCTCGTCGTTGCGGATGGCAAGCTGCAGGTGGCGCGGGATGATGCGCGTCTTCTTGTTGTCGCGGGCCGCGTTTCCGGCCAGCTCGAGCACCTCAGCCGCGAGGTACTCCATGACGGCGGCGAGGTAGACGGGCGCCCCGGCGCCGACGCGCTCTGCGTAGTTTCCCTTGCGCAGGAGGCGGTGGATTCTGCCGACCGGGAACTGGAGCCCAGCCCTGCTTGAGCGGGACTTTGACTTGCCCTTGACTTTGCCTCCCTTTCCGCGTCCGGACATGGCGATGGGCTAGCGACGGTGCACACGAAACGGAAACGAAAACGACCGGTGCGAGCGGCAGCGAGTCGAGCAGCGGAGTGCGTGCCGGCGCAGCCGGGGTGGGGGTGCTTTATGGGCTCGGGTGCGGCGGCCGGTTGCGCGCGCGCCCCATTGGTCGGCGGCCGCAACAGGGCGAGCTGGTAAAGGTGCGGCGGCGGCTGGCGGCGGGTGCCACTGTGTGGGGAGACGCTGACTAGAGCGGAGCGCTTGCTACTGGTGTTGCTGCTGCCGTACGCTCGTTCGAGATGCCGCCCAAGACTAGCGGGAAGGCCGCCAAGAAGGCTGGCAAGGCGCAGAAGAACATTTCGAAGGGCGACAAGAAGAAGAAGCGCAAGAGGAAGGAGAGCTATGCCATCTACATCTACAAGGTGCTGAAGCAGGTGCACCCTGACACGGGCATCTCGTCGAAGGCGATGAGCATCATGAACAGCTTCGTGAACGACATTTTCGAGCGCATTGCGGCCGAGGCTTCTCGCCTGGCGCACTACAACAAGCGCTCGACCATCACGTCCCGCGAGATCCAGACCGCTGTGCGGCTGTTGCTGCCTGGCGAGCTGGCCAAGCACGCCGTGAGCGAGGGCACGAAGGCGGTGACCAAGTACACGAGCTCCAAGTAAGGAGGTGGCTCTGGAATGGAAGGAAGGATGGAGAAGGCTCCTCCGTTGCGAGAGCGGCAAAACGGCCCTTTTCAGGGCCACCAACTTGCCTTTTGCGGGAAGGGCGGAATTGTTGTTGTTGTTTGTGTGGACGGCTGTGATGTATGTGTGCATTTTGATTGTGGGTGGGGGGGCGCGTCAAAGCGTGTTGCGGGGTACGGCCACGAGGTTGGTCGCCGTGGCGTGGAATGGTGGCACGCCTCGTTGGAGTGGTTTTGACCCATTGGTGTTGGTGTGTGTTACCTGTCTGCGAGGGGGGGGGGACAGTGCGATCGGCGACTTTTGTGTCACCGTAACGACGGCCGTTTGCGGGTTTGTTTTTTTGCACATCATACATGGCGAGGGTGAAATGTGAAATGTTTTTGTTTGGTTGTTTTTTTGTTTGTTTTTGCCGCCCACTATTCCCTTTGCTGTACGCCGAGTTTGACAATGGTGCGACGTAACTGCAGCGTGGAGGTGTGTGAGTGACGTTGAAATGAACGTGCCATTAAGACGCATTGTTGTTGTATTGTACTGTACGTGTACGGCGACACGCACGATGATGTACCATTCGACTCTGATTTTTGATAGCCGTGTCTGACTGATTGCGTACGACGCACGCACACCGATGTCGTCATTCAAGATGCACGCGTGTCCAGTGCAGTACAGTAAGCGCGACGCTAGACGACGACGACGGCGGCGGCGGCGGTCGTCGTTTGTTTGGCGAATGTCTGTACACGTGTTTGTCTGTGTCCATCCGGTATGTATTTGTTTGTTTGAAAGTGTTTTGTGTGTCGGTGACGTGGTCCGATCCGTCGCCCCCTTGAGTAACTGTCGATCGGCGCGATAGACCGGCGTCACGCAACTGAACCGAAGTCTTGGGCACACCCGTCATACTGTTGTACACCGTCGCGCTGAGAACGGTAACGAAAGGTTGACTTTGATCGGTCGAATGTCTGGGCAGAACGTGAGGAATGAGGCAAGAGTGCAAGGAGGGGGGGCAAAAGAGAGAGGAAGGGAAAAAGGGGAGAAACGCATTCGTAGAGCAACGGAACGTTCCCGTGTCGGAGGCGTATTGGAGCCGCACTGAAATGCGTTTAACGGCGGCGCGGCTGCAAGTGTCTGCCGTGGTGAACGTTACCTTTGACGGCTGCATTGGGCTTTGCCTTTGCTTTCGCTTTCGCTTTCCCGGATGTACGTAACGTTTGTTGATATGGTTCTGAGGAAGAGTGTATGACAGTGCCGTGCCGTCCATGTTCGTGTGCCCTCCCATTGTGTGTATGCTATTGTCTGTGTACTTGAATGATGTATGTAGGTGTTAGTGGACATGTTTTACCAGTGGGGGGAAATGGATCGTCGATAGTTGCCGTCACTCTGTCACGGTCGAGATGACGCACCCTCCGTACAGAAAGGTGTCGAGAAAGTGAGTGTGTGTGTGTGTGTGTGTGTGTGTGCGCGCGTCCGTGAATTGGCAGTGTTTGGAGGTGGGCGTGCCCTGCATGTGGCCCGGAAGGCTGTTCGTTTGGCGGTAGTGTTGTGTGGACAGGGGAGGGGCATGCGTAACGCTGCTGGCATGGCATTTCGGGAGATGGGAGGGGGCAAACGAGGAAACGAGGAGCGGCGGCCAAAGACGGGACGGGGAGGGGCGCGGTGTGGGTGGCTTGCGCCTGTGCTCGGCGTTGTGGTTTGTGCAAAAGAGGAGGAGAAAAACAATGAGTTGCCAGGGAGGGGAGCGGTGTTGTGTTGTGGTTGTCGTGGTGTAGCCGCAGACGCGGCTGTCAGTGAACGTGGCGAGACGGACGGACGGATGCGCGGAGGGGGCGGGGGCGGCGCATTTCGCCGGTGCCGTGCCGTGCCATGCCTGAAAGCCGCGTGGTCGCTGTGTTGTTGGTGGCGTGGGGGCGAGGAGAGTACCGTACGGGTGTGCTTGTGCGCCGGAAATGGCACACTGCGCCTGCCCGTCTTGGAGGCTGATGGCTGTGGTGTGGAAATGGGGCGCGGTGATGTTGAAGCAGTTGAAGAACAGAAAAGAAACCAAGAAAACGGAAGGCGTGATGCGGCGGTGGTGGTGAGAGCGGGAAAAACAAAACAAAACAAAAGAAAAAAAAAACAGCAAAAAAAAAGAAGGAAAAACAACAAGAAACAAAAAAGAAAACAAAAAGTCTATCAATATTAAAATGTAAATGGAAATGGAAATGGACCCAGGTATAACCTCCCTGCACAAATAGCAGAGAGTCCGATGGTAATAAAAATGTGCCAGAATGTTAACGTCCCTACAAAACAAACCCAACGATAATATTAATGAAAGAATGAACCGTATGTAACATTGCAACAGACACAATGAAACCTGATAAATTGTATAAGGGCAGCAGCGTTGACCTTTGGCCCTGTATTCAGAATAAAAAGAGCCAAAGATCGTTACCCCAATGAAAAAGACACTGAAACACGTATGTAACATAGCAGCGATGGCGAGACATTGTAGCATCTGTGACCAGAGAGTTTGCGCTGGACTGCGCGAGTGTTGCGAGCGGTTCTCAGTCAGTCAGTCAGTCAGTCAGTCGTTGCGAGTCTGTAGCTCTGTGTAGTTGAGGGCTGTACTCTGTCGGTAGTCGTCGCGTGCAGTACGCTAATAGTCGTCATGCAGAGCGGTCGGTCAGTAGTAGGAGCCGAGTGCGGTTGTGTGATGTAGGCGGTCGGCAACACTGGTCAAGATGGTGAATAAGGTATACTGTTAATTAATATAATCATTAGATAATGAAAAATTTTTGTATTTATTGTAATTATTCTCCAACAAGTTCCCCAATAATAATTTGTATTTCAAAAGCATTTTTCAAACATTTAATTTTTTATTGAACTAAAGAGTTCGTTGCACTTCACATTTCATTCCACTTCTTTGAAGAAAAATTTCACTAAAATCACAAAAAAAGAGAATATTATTATTTGCAATGCAGTTCCTCCAAGCGCTGCGCAACAACAAGAGCAGAAATGTGACATCCATTTATTCGGAGGTAAGACGTTAATTCTGATTGTTTTGCACAGGGCCAAAGACCGATATTTCGGTTTAATTGAAGTTTCTTGTCACTGAACGGACGTTAAATGTTGTGAAGAATTTATATTTGAGTCAGATTGCGAATTTCACATTTTCGTTGCCATTTTCAATACCTCTCATTGTGGGCGAGGTTACAATTAGCGCAATGTCCATTAGCATCCGTAAATAACATTGTCCATTATTTTAAATTTTGCGGGGAGGTTACAACACACACAAAAAACAAAAAAAAAAAAAACAAAAATTGCATTCATATCCGCTCCTCAATTGTAGATACCCCTTACACAGCTGTGTGCAATGAATGAGTGCTGGCTGGTAATTAATTGCACTCCTTGGAGGGAAATGCCATAGGAAGTAGTCTTTAAAAAGTGAATGTTTTTCGTTAAAAGACAAAAGTTACTTTAGAAAAAAGTAATAGTGGGGCTTTTGTTGTTGAACAAAATAAGTACAATGAACATACGTTATCAGATTTGCGCAATGCAGCTTCACACTACCTTTTGATTATAACACAATATACTATACACCGTCCCGAACCGTGACCAGAGTCGCGAGACGAGCAGAGCACGCCGCCGACGCCCGCTCAGTACAACCGTCCACCCGCTACTACTGTCGACCGACTACTACCTCTCCCGACTCGCGCTACAATGTATATAACAACTGTTCCTGGCGACCCGGTGCGTGCCAATACTGTCGTCTGGCGCGGTCCAAGCGCCGACTAGCAACGATAAATAACTCTCTGGTCAGACAGAGATGCTGTCATGGCTCGCCATCGCTCTGGTATGAATACATACGTGTTGCAGCGTGCGTACCACCGGAACACGCAGTGGCGGAGCCAAAGACTGTGTTGTCGAGGTCGAGTGCGAGCGGGAAGAGAGGCAGCGTCGGCACGGAGATGCAAGCGAGCGCGAGACGCACGGGGGCTGCGGCGTGGCGCGTTTGCGGTCGGCGCCTTTGGTGGCAACGGCCGGGACAAGCAGCGGTGTATGGTGTGGTGCGGGGCGGACAGGGGCGGCGGTGGACGGGGAGGAGGCGGCGCGACGACGGCATGGGGGCGAAAACGGGACGGGGGACGGCGGATGTTGAGAGGCGTCACGCGCGGACAGGACACAGACACAGAGACACACAGATTGGAAAGGGAGGGTGCGCGGTTAGTGGTTGGGAATGTGCGTACCGTGCGGGATGGGAGTGGGCGAGGAACACGGTCGTGGCCCTGTTTTGGGTGCGTGTGATGACGTCGGTGTGCTGTGGGAAGGGAAGGTGCTGTGGCGGCGGCGCGTAATGGGCGTAGGCCGAAAAGAGAAAGGAACGTGGGCAGTGTGTTGGCAAGCGTCGGTTCGACTGCGACGTTGATGGGCAGGGCAGGGCAGGGCAAGGTTAATGGTGGTAGGAGTAGGCGTGTGGGCGCAAAAAAATCTGCCGCTGCAGGCGGTGCCGTAACCGCCATGGCGGGAAGGAGAGAGGGCCAAAGAAAGAAAGAAAGAAAGAAAGAAAGAAAGAAAGAAAGAAAGAAAGAAGAAGACAAAAAAAACAAAAAAAAGGAGGGGGGGCGAAAGTGGAGAGGCGGTGGTGTGAGAAGGGCGGGGGCGAAGGAAGGCAGGAAGGACAAGAGGCGAGGCGACGGCTTGCTTTGTGTATCGGTCGGTCTCTGGCTATGCTTCGTTTTCTGCAGCAGGGTCGGTGCGCGGCGTGGCTCGCGGCAGTGGGAACGCCTGGTGCTGGACGGCCAGCAATGCGGTTGGATGGGCGGCCACAGCACCGCACCTGTGCCCGAGGAGGAGACGCTGGCGGCGGGCCCTGAGGTGAGGCCGGCTCGGCTGGGGCTGTGGATGTGTAGGTGTGCGCCGCTGCTGCAACAACGAGTAAAACGCGAGAAGAAGGGATGGCGGTAGAGAGAAAAAAAAAAAGGTCGTGTTGTGTTGATGCGCAGGCAGACGCGTACAGAGAGACGAGCCCGGTCTGCAGCAGGGTGTGGCCGTGCCGAGTGCAGAGCAGCGGCGGCTCGGTTCGGTTCGGCCCGGCCCGGCGGCCGCGCTGTTGTCGCGGACGTGAGCGCCCCCTGGCGGGTGGCCGGAGGCGGCGCGGCGTGTTGGACGTGTGGCTGGTGGCAGTGCACAATTTGCGAGTGGCTGGCGGTGTGGTGTGGTGTGGCGGTTGGCGCGTCGGGCGGCGGAGAGGTATGTGTTGCGG
The DNA here is from genome assembly GCF_023864345.2 of Schistocerca serialis cubense. Lineage (NCBI taxonomy): Eukaryota > Metazoa > Arthropoda > Insecta > Orthoptera > Acrididae > Schistocerca > Schistocerca serialis. Next base: position 3,398 of record NW_026048617.1, on the reverse strand, counting down.
GCGCCCTTTGCTGCGCTGCGTCGTTGCGTGTGCCGTACAGGGCGGGCGCTTGTCGACTGTGTGGGCGGTGTGGCGAATTGGCGTGAAACGGCTGCCGAGAGGTGTGTGGTAGCGAGCCGGTCGTTGTCAGTGCGAAGGGGAATGTGCGTGCGTTTGGCGGTTTCGGTGTGCTTTTTGCGGCGTGAGAGTGGGAATTAGTGGGGCCGGCTGTTGTGTTGGTTCCTTGTGTCTTGTGTCGCGTAGCTTGATGGCAACGTGGAAGGACGCCGTTTCGTTTCGAGCCTTGCGTGTGGTTGGCGTGTGCCGATGCACGTGCATGTGTGGGTCGCGAGTGCGTTTTTGGCTGGCTGTGTGTGTGTGTGTTTTTGGGGGGGAAGGGGGAGGCGGTGGTGAAAGTGCAGTGGTTGCCACGGGCGTCGTCGGGTGGGCTGGGGCTGGGGCTGTGGCTGTGCGTCGTGGCGGAAAGGTGGTAGGTTGCGGGAAGCGAGCCCGTCGTTGACGGTGTCGCGTGAGTTGTGAATCGAGTGGGGCGCGGGGCGCGGGACAGGAGCAGCGTGCCGCTGCGTCGTGGTCGTCAGCAGAGGCTGTGCGTGTGCTTGTCCTTTTTTGTTGTGGGCGGTTCGTGCGAGCGTTTTTGTTTTGGTGGTTGCCCTAGTTGTTAGTAGTTTATTTTGTTATTTTGAGACGACGACTGGTTGGTGGCGTGCGCGCGAAGTGGCGGTGTGCGCTTCCCGTGTCGTTTGTTTTGTGTTTTGTTTTTTTGTTTTTGTGTGTTTTGTTTTTGCACTGGGCCCCGGGGGGTGGGTGGGTGGGTGGGTGTGTGTGTGTCGATTGCCGGCTGGCGAAGGTGCGCCATCGGCGGGGTGGGTCGCCGGCACAAGTAGAGGCGGCGGCGTTGTTGCTGTTGTTGTGTGGTGTTTGTTTTGTTCGGCTGTGTCGGCGAGCTGTGTTGCGGTGCGTGTGAATGGTGGGTGCAAAAGTGCTGGCGTTGGGGCTGCGACTGCGACTGCGACGGCGGCGAGCCGCGGGCGCGCATGATAGTGATGTTGTGAACAGCGGCTGTGTACGGTAGTGGTGTTGTTGTAGCACGACGTGCATCCGGGCCGGCGCGGAAAGCGCAGTTGCGGGCGGTTGCCCTTCGGTGCCAGCCATGTCGCGTGAGCGGCGGGTTGCTCTGGTGTTCGACACGTGGTGCTCTGGGTTGTTGTGTGGTGCCCTTTGGCCGGTGGGGGTGGTTCGCGTGTGTCTCGTTCGCGCTCGGTATCTGGTCGTGGTCGTGCTGCTCCCCCGTCTGTCGGCGGTTTTCGACGTCGTCTGTACGTTTTTGTTCGTTTGCGGCGCGCCTGCCGACGTCGTCCCGTCGCGACCTTTCAACCGAAAGTGTGGCGCCCGAAGGTGAACGAACGTAACCCTGACCTCGGCGCTTTACGCTGAGCCGAGCGAACCGAACCTAACCTGTGGTGTGGCGAGGTGAGCTCAGCCTGTGAGCCCCTAACGTCTACGTAAGGTAAGCTGTCCCGGCTCACGCCTCACGGTTTGAACGCTTTTTTAACCTACGTTTGGCGCTTCTTAACCTAGCACTGACCCCTTAACCTAACGTGTAACCTAACCTAACCTAACCTCTGACGCCTGACGTGTTTGAATGCTTAACCTAAGTTTGACGCTTAACCTAACCCAAGTCCCCTTAACCTAACCCACGTCCACCTAACCTAACCTAACCTAACCTAGACGTGTAAACGTAATGTGTAACGCGTAAAGTGTAAAGGTCGGCTGTCGTGTGTGCTGACGGCAGATTGGGTTGGTCTGTAGATTCGGATTGCGGTTTGCCTCGGTCGAGGGGTTGGGTCGGAAGCGGGCGAGGGGCGGCGGCGCCTGTTGCGCAGGCGGCGTCCGTTTGCGGCGGGCAATTTGTTGAGAAACGGCTGTGAATGTTGGCGGGCGAGAGGAGGACGGCGCGCGATGTGGCCCGACGGCTGCGGGCCGATCGGGAAACGGCGGGAGGGCGACGGAAGGCGATGGGGCGGCGGAGGCGCGTTTGCACGGCCGTCATCGCCGCACGCCTCGGCTTGTGTGGCTGTGGCGCCGGCCGCGCTGGCCGGGCTGCCGCGGCGACGGTGTGGGAGTTTTGCCGAAGGTTTGGCCATTGTGGCGGGTCGTCGGCTGGGGCTGTGGGGGCGGCATTTGGGGCGGGGGCGGCGATTCTCGGCGGGCCGACCCAGGCTGTAGCGCGCGGTAGCTGCAGTTTGGCCGTGGTTTGCGGCGCTGCCGTGGCGACTGGTTGGCGACTGTGGTGTGGCTGTGTGTAGCCCCATCCTCGGTGGTTTGAAAGGCGCGGGCGGTTGTGGCGCAGGTTTGGGGCTGCTCCGCACAGGCTGTCGGACGTTGGGCGGTAGCAAGCGCGGGAGGCGCGGCGCGGCGGCGCGCAGAGTGGCGGCCGCTCTCTCGGCCGTCCGCGCCCGCCCGCGACACTGGCTGGGCCTTGTGATTCTCTGCTCTGCTGCTGTGCTGTGCTTGCGTGCCTGCCGTCCCGCTCGCTCTCGCTGTGTGTTACGCGCGTCGTCGAAATGGCAGATCAGGCGGCTACGAACGAGACTGCTGCGGCACCCGCCGCCACCGGCACTACGAAGAAGGCCAAGTCTGCGTCGTCTGCGAAGAAGCCGCGCGCCAAGCCTGCGCACCCGCGCACCTCTGAGATGGTGACGGCCGCCATCAAGAGTCTGAAGGAGCGCGGCGGGTCGTCGCTGCAGGCGATCAAGAAGTACATTGCCGCGCACTACAAGCTGGACGCGGAGAAGCTGGCGCCGTTTATCAAGAAGTACCTCAAGTCGGCCGTCGTGGCGGGCGAGCTGGTGCAGACGAAGGGGAAGGGCGCGTCCGGCTCGTTCAAGCTTGCCGGCGCCGGCGGCGGGGGGGCGGCCGAGGGCGGCAAGGCTCGTGCTGGCGGTGCCAAGAAGAAGCGCGCCGCTCCGGCCAGCAAGGAGAAGAAGGGCGCCCGTGCGGCCGGCGCAAAGAAGGCTGGTGGCGTGAAGGCGGCGACCGGTCGGAAGGCGGGCGCCGCCAAGAAGGCGTCTGCGGCGTCGGCCGCTCCCGCGGGTGCGAAGAAGGCGGCTGCGGCCAAGCCGGCCAAGGCCAAGTCGCCGTCGAGGCGAAGAAGGCCGCCAAGGTTCCGACGAAGAAGCCGAAGGCGCCGCGCCCGAAGAAGGCGACGACGCCGTCTAAGGCGAAGGCTTCGCCCAAGAAGAAGAAGTAGAGTAGAGGAGAAAGAGATGGGAAAGGAAGGGTTTGCGCTTGACTCCGTCGTCCCCACCCCCCGTCGTCGTCTAGTGGCGCGCAAGAGACGCGCGGCCCAAAACGGCCCTTCTCAGGGCCATCAAAGCACGTCGGGGAAGGTTTTGATT
>NW_026048616.1:0-28450 GCF_023864345.2 Schistocerca serialis cubense | reverse complement strand
CCCTACTAAATCACAACTACTGATAATAAGGCATAGAAATCTAACACAAGATAATAAACAAGACCCAAAGAACGCCCCAAATAGCACTATGGGGACAGAAACTTGAACCAACAAAGACAGCGAAATACCTTGGACTTGAAATTGACAATCTGCTTAACTGGGAGAGGAACACCACGCAAAAAATAGGAATGGCAAACGCAAAACTAACTAGGATCCGACTACTTCAACACCGAAATGGAGGAGCCTCTACACCTGTGGCACTACACATATACAAAATGTACGTACGACCAATCATAGAATATGGTGCGATAGCCTGGTGCGGAACAACAACCCAGTGCAACAAGATAATGTCCGCAGATAGAAGAATGCTGAGGACAATCGGCAAAATCCCATATGAACGGACAGCCACGCTACACACCACTCTTGGGATTGACCCAATGGAAACCGACTCCTAAAACAAATTGCCACATACGGAAACAATAGGTTACAAACAAATGAAAATATAAAACAGCTCATACAGAGAACTCCATATCACCTAAACATACCTAGATTTAAATACCCGTATCCGCCACTCATAATAGCAATAGCGACAGAAAAAATCCATCCAGGGAAACACCCAGACATCAAGACCATCACAGAAGACAAGGAATTACCACATCACCTACAAACACAATAAAATACAAAAAAAAAAAAAAAAAAAAAAAAAAAAAAAAGACACAAGAACAAGGAACCCAACCCAACTCCAGCTGAGGTTTTAGGGGGTTTCCCTCAGCCGTAAGGTAAATACCGGAGTTGCGTATATCCCCCTGCACAAAAAGTGCAAAATGACAATAATATCAAAAAGAAAAGAACAAAAAATTCAGAAACCAAACCAAAAACAAAGAAAGATCCTATACCCTATGAAGCAAAATAAATGGTACCACCACAGAAAAACGTAAGAATATGCTAAGGCTCCAAAGCGGCAATAAGCCCTCCATGAGCCCGCCCCACCCTTCCGGTGGAGGAATGAAAGTTAAAAAAAAAAAAAAAAAAAAAAAAAAAAAAAAAAAAAAAAAAAAAAAAAAAAACTCCGCTGCTCGACTCGCTGCCGCTCGCACCGGTCGTTTTCGTTTCCGTTTCGTGTGCACCGTCGCTAGCCCATCGCCATGTCCGGACGCGGAAAGGGAGGCAAAGTCAAGGGCAAGTCAAAGTCCCGCTCAAGCAGGGCTGGGCTCCAGTTCCCGGTCGGCAGAATCCACCGCCTCCTGCGCAAGGGAAACTACGCAGAGCGCGTCGGCGCCGGGGCGCCCGTCTACCTCGCCGCCGTCATGGAGTACCTCGCGGCTGAGGTGCTCGAGCTGGCCGGAAACGCGGCCCGCGACAACAAGAAGACGCGCATCATCCCGCGCCACCTGCAGCTTGCCATCCGCAACGACGAGGAGCTCAACAAGCTCCTGTCGGGCGTCACCATCGCACAGGGGTGGTGTCCTGCCCAACATCCAGGCCGTCCTGCTGCCAAAGAAGACCGAGAAGAAGGCCTAAAGGAGGCCAGGCAATCGCAGCGCCGCGTGCTCCCCTGCACGCAACGCGCTTTGCCGGCTCGGCTCGGCCCACAACAATCGGCCCTTTTCAGGGCCACCACACAAACCTACGTCCAAAGCAAAATTTCAGTCGTCCTCGCCGCACCTTGTTTTGTTTTGTTTTTAACTTTGCACTTTCACAGCACAGCCGCCGCCTGGCGGCGCGCGTCCGCCCATCTTGTCGTCCACACAGCCCGTGTGGCCCAACACACACATTTTTTGCACGGTCGCAGTCGCCTTCCAAACGACAACGGCAGCAATAATGACCATTGTTAAAGGGAGGCGTGTCGACACACCGCCCTCCACTCCCGCGCGCAACGGCCCGTCGACACGAACGAAACAAACAGCTGATCGGCCGCCTATGCCCTACACGCCTTGCCTCGGAAACCCCAACGCCGCCGCAAACACACAGAGCCAAACCACGCAAGCAAGCAAATAATCACCGCCTCTCGCACAACAACACACAGCCCGCCATCTCCATCGCGATCGATACAAAGACACACAATAACAAACACAAACGAAGCAGCTCCACTCTCTCTCACACACACACACAGCCAGCCACATGACACGTTTCCTTTCCTTCTCCCCTCCCAGTCACATCACGTCGCTCAAACGGAAAGAAACAAACAAACAAACAACACACGCAGCAACAACACAGACTCTTTCGCACTTTTCAACTTCCGAACAGTGTGGTGGCCCTGAAAAGGGCCGTTTTCTAGTCTCTCCCACCCACGAGCACGGCCGCGGGAAGGCCAGCGCCCGCTGCGACGCAGCCTAACCGCCGAAACCGTACAGGGTGCGCCCCTGCCTCTTCAGGGCGTACACCACGTCCATGGCCGTCACAGTCTTGCGCTTGGCGTGCTCAGTGTACGTCACCGCGTCGCGGATCACGTTCTCCAGGAACACCTTCAGCACCCCGCGGGTCTCCTCGTAGATCAGACCAGAGATGCGCTTCACGCCGCCCCTGCGAGCCAGGCGGCGGATGGCGGGCTTCGTGATGCCCTGGATGTTGTCGCGCAACACCTTGCGGTGCCGCTTGGCGCCACCCTTGCCGAGCCCCTTTCCTCCCTTGCCGCGGCCTGTCATCCTTCCTTCCTCGGGCAAAGCAAAACGTGCACAAACAGCAGCTGCAGCGGCTGGCGAGTCGGCTACGGTCTGCGCCCAGCGCGCCCGCCCGCCCCCCTATATAGACTCTGGCCCGCCCTCCCCCCACCACGCGCAACCGAGGGCATATAAGCGCAGCACGGAGGCGCGCGGGCCCGTTGTCAAGGCAGCACCGGACGCCGCGCCCGCACCTAACCTCCACGCACGCCGCTCCGCTACCGCTACCGCTACCGCCATGGCCCGCACAAAGCAAACGGCCCGCAAGTCCACCGGCGGAAAGGCGCCGCGCAAACAGCTCGCCACCAAGGCGGCGAGGAAGAGCGCGCCCGCCACCGGAGGCGTCAAGAAGCCCCACCGCTACAGGCCGGGCACCGTCGCCCTGCGAGAAATCAGGCGCTACCAGAAGAGCACAGAGCTGCTCATCCGCAAGCTGCCATTCCAGCGCCTAGTGCGCGAGATCGCCCAGGACTTCAAGACCGACCTGCGCTTCCAGAGCTCCGCAGTCATGGCCCTGCAGGAGGCCAGCGAGGCCTACCTCGTCGGCCTCTTCGAAGACACCAACCTGTGCGCAATCCACGCCAAGCGCGTCACCATCATGCCCAAGGACATCCAGCTCGCGCGCCGCATCCGCGGCGAGCGCGCCTAAACCGCGCCGCGGCACCGCACCGCACAAACAAAAACGGCCCTTTTCAGGGCCACTAACATCTCTCCGTCGCGAGCAAACTTTGTCGGTCGCCTGCCTCTCGCCCCACAACCACACAAAAAAAAACAAAAAAAAACCACCACTTCCCGTCCGTCCGCCACACCCGCTCACTCTGCCTGCCTGCCTGCTAGCAGCGCGCAACAATCGCACATCATCCCTCCCCGGCCGCTCAAAGCGCACAATACCCAACGGCCGACGTCACACCGCACGGGTGGCTGGCCGGCCGCCGCTTTCGTTTCGAAAACAAAACCCGCACCAACGGCCAGGCAGGCGCGCTCTACACGCCACCGAAATCCCCGCCGACTCCTTCCACATCTCAACGTGCCCCCCCCCCCCCCCCCGTTGCAAAACATAACACACACAAAGAAACAAACAAAGACCGGACACGACGAGACAAGACATCCGAGAAGAACTGAACGCAGGCAAGCCCAACCACGTATTCAAAAACAACGTGACAGAAAAACCAACCGTCGGCCGCCGCCAAAAGCACGGCGACACTCCTCAACAACAACAACAACAACACCACCACCACCGCTACCGCCGCCCACACCCGCCACCGACCCCCGCAATCCAACCACCCACGGCACGCAAACAGCATCCCCACGGGCATACAGACAGACACCCACACCAAACGCAACACGACAATCAAAACCTTCCCCGACGTGCTTTGATGGCCCTGAGAAGGGCCGTTTTGGGCCGCGCGTCTCTTGCGCGCCACTAGACGACGACGGGGGGTGGGGACGACGGAGCCAAGCGCCAAACCCTTCCTTTCCCATCTCTTTCTCCTCTACTCTACTTCTTCTTCTTGGGCGAAGCCTTCGCCTTAGACGGCGTCGTCGCCTTCTTCGGGCGCGGCGCCTTCGGCTTCTTCGTCGGAACCTTGGCGGCCTTCTTCGCCTTCGACGGCGACTTGGCCTTGGCCGGCTTGGCCGCAGCCGCCTTCTTCGCACCCGCGGGAGCGGCCGACGCCGCAGACGCCTTCTTGGCGGCGCCCGCCTTCCGACCGGTCGCCGCCTTCACGCCACCAGCCTTCTTTGCGCCGGCCGCACGGCCGCCCTTCTTCTCCTTGCTGGCCGGAGCGGCGCGCTTCTTCTTGGCACCGCCAGCACGAGCCTTGCCGCCCTCGGCCGCCCCCCCGCCGCCGGCGCCGGCAAGCTTGAACGAGCCGGACGCGCCCTTCCCCTTCGTCTGCACCAGCTCGCCCGCCACGACGGCCGACTTGAGGTACTTCTTGATAAACGGCGCCAGCTTCTCCGCGTCCAGCTTGTAGTGCGCGGCAATGTACTTCTTGATCGCCTGCAGCGACGACCCGCCGCGCTCCTTCAGACTCTTGATGGCGGCCGTCACCATCTCAGAGGTGCGCGGGTGCGCAGGCTTGGCGCGCGGCTTCTTCGCAGACTTGGCCTTCTTCGTAGTGCCGGTGGCGGCGGGTGCCGCAGCAGTCTCGTTCGTAGCCGCCTGATCTGCCATTTCGACGACGCGCGTAACACACAGCGAGAGCGAGAGCGAGCGGGACGGCAGGCACGCAGGCACAGCACAGCAGAGCAGAGAATCACAAGGGCCCAGCCAGTGTCGCGGGCGGGCGCGGACGGCCGAGAGAGCGGCCGCCACTCTGCGCGCCGCCGCGCCGCGCCTCCCGCGCTTGCTACCGCCCAACGTCCGACAGCCTGTGCGGAGCAGCCCCAAACCTGCGCCACAACCGCCCGCGCCTTTCAAACCACCGAGGATGGGGCTACACACAGCCACACCACAGTCGCCAACCAGTCGCCACGGCAGCGCCGCAAACCACGGCCAAACTGCAGCTACCGCGCGCTACAGCCTGGGTCGGCCCGCCGAGAATCGCCGCCCCCGCCCAAATGCCGCCCCCACAGCCCCAGCCGACGACCCGCCACAATGGCCAAACCTTCGGCAAAACTCCCACACCGTCGCCGCGGCAGCCCGGCCAGCGCGGCCGGCGCCACAGCCACACAAGCCGAGGCGTGCGGCGATGACGGCCGTGCAAACGCGCCTCCGCCGCCCCATCGCCTTCCGTCGCCCTCCCGCCGTTTCCCGATCGGCCCGCAGCCGTCGGGCCACATCGCGCGCCGTCCTCCTCCTCTCGCCCGCCAACATTCACAGCCGTTTCTCAACAATTGCCCGCCGCAAACGGACGCCGCCTGCGCAACAGGCGCCGCCGCCCCTCGCCGCTTCCGACCCAACCCCTCGACCGAGGCAAACCGCAATCCGAATCTACAGACCAACCCAATCTGCCGTCAGCACACACGACAGCCGACCTTACACGTTACGCGTTACACATTACGTTTACACGTCTAGGTTAGGTTAGGTTAGGTTAGGTTAGGTTAGGTGGACGTGGGTTAGGTTAAGGGGACTTGGGTTAGGTTAAGCGTCAAACTTAGGTTAAGCATTCAAACACGTCAGGCGTCAGAGGTTAGGTTCGGTTAGGTTAGGTTACACGTTAGGTTAAGGGGTCAGTGCTAGGTTAAGAAGCGTCAAACGTAGGTTAAAAAGCGTTCAAAAAACGTGAGGCGTGAGCCGGACAGCTTTCCTTACGTAGACGTTAGGGGCTCAGGCTGAGCTCACCTCACCACAGGTTAGGTTAGGTTAGGTTCGGTTCGCTCAGCGTAAAGCGCCGAGGTCAGGCTACGTTCGTTCACCTTCGGGCGCCACACTTTCGGTTGAAAGGTCGCGACGGGACGACGTCGGCAGGCACGCCGCAAACAAACAAACAAACAAACAAACAAACAAACAAAACGTACAGACGACGTCGACAACCGCCGACAGACGGGGAGCAGCACGACCACGACCAGATACCGAGCGCGAACGAGACACACGCGAACCACCCCCACCGGCCAAAGGGCACCACACAACAACCCAGAGCACCACGTGTCGACACCAGGGCAACCGCCCGCAACTGCGCTTTCCGCGCCGGCCCGGATGCACGTCGTGCTACAACAACACCACTACCGTACACAGCCGCTGTTCACAACATCACTATCATGCGCGCCCGCGGCTCGCCGCCGTCGCGGTCGCACCCCCAACGCCAGCACTTTTGCACCACCATTCACACGCACCGCAACACAGCTCGCCGACACAGCCGAACAAAACAACCACCACACAACAACACAACGCCGCCGCCGCCGCCTCTACTTGTGCCGGCGACCCACCCCGCCGATGGCGCACCTTTCGCCAGCCGGCAATCGACACGCACCCACCCACCCCCCCCCCCGGGGCCCAGTGCAAAAAAAAAACACACAAAAGAAAAAAAAAACAAAAAAAAAACACACACACACAAAAACGACACGGGAGGCGCACACCGCCACTTCGCGCGCACGCCACCAACCAGTCGTCGTCTCAAAATAACAAACAAACACCAAAAAACAAACAAAATAAACTAACAACTAGGGCAACACAAAACAAAACAAAAAAACAAAAAACGCCTCGCACGAACCGCCCACAAAAAGGACACGCACACGCACAGCCTCTGCTGACGGCCACGACGCAGCGGCACGCTGCTCCTGTCCCGCGCCCCGCGCCCCACTCGATTCACAACACTCACGCGACACCGTCAACGACGGGCTCGCTTCCCGCAACCTACCACCTTTCCGCCACGACGCACAGCCCCAGCCCCACCCGACGACGCCCGTGGCAACGACTGCACTTTCAACACCGCCTCCCCCTTCCCCCCCAACACACACACAGCCAGCCAAAAACGCACTCGCGACCCACACATGCACGTGCATCGGCACACGCCAACCAGTCAACGTCGACAACCACACGCAAGGCTCGAAACGAAACCGGCGTCCTTCCACGTTGCCATCAAGCTACACGACACAAGACACAAGGAACCAACACAACAGCCGGCCCCACTAATTCCCACTCTCACGCCGCAAAAAGCACACCGAAACCGCCAAACGCACGCACATTCCCCTTCGCACTGACACCGACCGGCTCGCTACCACACCTCCCGGCAGCCGTTTCACAAACATGACACGGCGTGACGCGACATCACGGGCCTACGCACACCGGACCCACTCACACTCTCTCCTTTCCTTCTGTTTTTCCCGACGCCTTCGGCCGGGCACACGCGGCACAACGCCGCCAATTCACCACACCGCCCACACAGTCGACAAGCGCCCGCCCTGTACGGCACACGCAACGACGCAGCGCAGCAAAGGGCGCCCGCAACACATACCTCTCCTCTCTCTCTCTCTCTCTCTCTCTCTCTCTCTCCGCCGCCCGACGCGCCAACCGCCACACCACACCGCCAGCCACTCGCAAATTGTGCACTGCCACCAGCCACACGTCCAACACGCCGCGCCGCCTCCGGCCACCCGCCAGGGGGCGCTCACGTCCGCGACAACAGCGCGGCCCGCCGGGCCGGGCCGAACCGAACCGAGCCGCCGCTGCTCTGCACTCGGCACGGCCACACCCTGCTGCAGACCGGGCTCGTCTCCCTGTACGCGTCTGCCTGCGCATCAACACAACGGGGCAAGTGAGCAAACCCCGTCACAACACGCCACATCGCGCAATGGCCGTGCCGACCTTTTTCTCTCTACCGCCATCCCTTCTTCTCGCGTTTTACTCGTTGTTGCTGCAGCGGCGCACACCTACACATCCACAGCCCCAGCCGGCCTCACCTCAGGGCCCGCCGCCAGCGTCTCCTCCTCGGGCACAGGTGCGGTGCTGTGGCCGCCCATCCAACCGCATTGCTGGCCGTCCAGTCCAGCCGCCAGGCGTTCCCACTGCCGCGCACCGACCCTGCTGCAGAAAACGAAGCATAGCCAGACCGACCGATACACAAAGCAAGCCGTCGCCTCGCCTCTTGTCCTTCCTTCCGCCCCCGCCCTTCTCACACCACCGCCTCTCCACTTTCGCCCCCCCCCTCCTTTTTTTTTTCTTATTTGTTTCTTTCTTTCTTTCTTTTCTTTCTTTCTTTCTTTCTTAGGGCCGTCTCTCCTTCCCGCCATGGCGGTTACGGCACCGCCTGCAGCAGCGGATTTTTGCGCCCACACGCCTACTCCTACCACCATTAACCTTGCCCTGCCCTGCCCATCAACGTCGCAGTCGAACCGACGCTTGCCAACACACTGCCCACGTTCCTTTCTCTTTTCGGCCTACGCCCATTACGCGCCGCCGCCACAGCCTATTACTCTCCCTTCCCTTCCCACAACACACCGACGTCATCACACGCACCCAAAACAGGGGCCACGACCGTGTTCCTCGCCCACTCCCATCCCGCACGGTACGCACATTCCCAACTACTACCGCGCACCCTCCCTTCCAATCTGTGTGTCTGTGTCCTGTCCGCGCGTGACGCCTCTCAACATCCGCCGTCCCCCGTCCCCCGTCCCGTTTTCGCCCCCATGCCGTCGTCGCGCCGCCTCCTCCTCCCCGTCCACCGCCGCCCCTGTCCGCCCCGCACCACACCATACACCGCTGCTTGTCCCGGCCGTTGCCACCAAAGGCGCCAACCGCAAACGCGCCACGCCGCAGCCCCCGTGCGTCTCGCTCGCTTGCATCTCCGTGCCGACGCTGCCTCTCTTCCCGCACGCACTCGACCTCGACAACACAGTCTTTGGCTCCGCCACTGCGTGTTCCGGTGGTGCGCACGCTGCAACACGTATGTATTCATTACCAGAGCGATGGCGAGGCATGACAGCATCTCTGTCTGACCAGAGAGTTATTTATCGTTGCTAGTCGGCGCTTGGACCGAGCCAGACGACAGTAGTGGCACGCAGCGAGTCGCCAGGAACAGTTGTTATATATATTGTAGCGCGAGTCGGCAGAGGTAGTAGTCAGTCGACAGTAGTAGCGGGTGGACGGTTGTACTGAGCGGGCGTCGGCGGCGTGCTCTGCTCGTCTCGCGACTCTGGTCACGGTTCGGGACGATGTACAGTATATTGTGTTATAATAACAAGGTAGTGTGAAGCTGCATTGCGCAAATCTGATAACGTATGTTAATTGTACTTATTTTGTTCAACAACAAATGCCCCAATATTACGTTTTTTCTCAAGTAACTTTTTTTTTTTTTTTTTTTTTTTTTAAAGAAAAACATTCACTTTTTAAAGACTACTTCCTATGGCATTTCCCTCCAAGGAGTGCAATTAATTACCAGCCAGCACTCATTCATTGCACACAGCTGTGTAAGGGGTATCTACAATTGAGGAGCAGATATAAATGCACTTTTTTGTGTGTGTGTCTTTTTTCATTGGGGTAACGATCTTTGGCTCTTTTTATTCTGAATACAGGGCCAAAGGTCAACGCTGCTGCCCTCATACAATGTATCAGGTTTCATTATGTCTGTTGCACTGTTACTTATCGTTGGGTTTGTTTTGTAGGGACGTTAACATTCTGGCACATTTTTATTATCATCGGACTCTCTGCTATTTGTGCGGGGAGGTTATACCTGGGTCCATTTCCATTTACATTTTAATCTTGATAGACTTTTTGTTTTCTTTTTTTTGTTTCTTGTTGTTTTCCCTTCTTTTTTTGTTGTTTTGTTTTGTTTTGTTTTTCCCGCTCTCACCACCGCCGCCGCATCACGCCATGGCCTCCCCCTTACGTTTTTGGTTTCTTTTTCTGTTCTTCAACTGCTTCAACATCACCGCGCCCCATTTCCACACCACAGCCATCAGCCTCCAAGACGGGCAGGCGCAGTGTGCCATTTCCGGCGCACAAGCACACCCGTACGGTACTCTCCTCGCCCCCACGCCACCAACAACACAGCGACCACGCGGCTTTCAGGCATGGCACGGCACCGGCGAAATGCGCCGCCCCCGCCCCCGCCCCTCCGCGCATCCGTCCGTCTCGCCACGTTCACTGACAGCCGCGTCTGCGGCTACACCACGACAACCACAACACAACAACGCTCCCCTCCCTGGCACCTCATTGTTTTTCTCCTCCTCTTTTGCACAAACCACAACGCCGAGCACAGGCGCAAGCCACCCACACCGCGCCCCTCCCCGTCCCGTCTTTTGGCCGCCGCTCCTCGTTCGCCCCCTCCCATCTCCCGAATGCCATGCCAGCAGCGTTACGCATGCCCCTCCCCTGTCCACACAACACTACCGCCAAACGAACAGCCTTCCGGGCCACATGCAGGGCACGCCCACCTCCAAACACTGCCAATTCACGGACGCAATTCGCTAAACACACACACACACACACACACACACACACACACACACTTTCTCGACACCTTTCTGTAGGGAGGGTGCGTCATCTCGACCGTGACAGAGTGACGGCAACTATCGACGATCCATTTCCCCCCCACTGGTAAAACATGTCCACTAAACACCTACATACATCATTCAAGTACACAGACAATAGCATACACACAATGGGAGGGCACACGAACATGGACGGCACGGCACTGTCATACACTCTTCCTCAGAACCATATCAACAAACGTTACGTACATCCGGGAAAGCGAAAGCAAAAAGCAAAGGCAAAAGCCCAATGCAGCCGTCAAAGGTAACGTTCACCACGGCAGACACTTGCAGCCGCGCCGCCGTTAAACGCATTTCAGTGCGGCTCCAATACGCCTCCGACACGGGACCGTTCCGTTGCTCTACGAATGCGTTCCTCCCTTTTTCCCTTCCTCTCTCTTTTGCCCCCCCTCTGTCCGTTCCTCCTGCACTCTTGCCTCATTCCTCACGTTCTGCCCAGACATTCGACCGATCAAAGTCAACCTTTCGTTACCGTTCTCGGCGCGACGGTGTACAACAGTATGACGGGTGTGCCCAAGACTTCGGTTCAGTTGCGTGACGCCGGTCTATCGCGCCGATCGACAGTTACTCAGGGGGCGACGGATCGGACCACGTCACCGACACACAAAACTATGTCAAACAAACAAATACATACCGGATGGACACAGACAAACACGTGTACAGACATTCGCCAAAAACGACCGCCGCCGCCGCCGCCGTCTAGCGTCGCGCTTACTGTACTGCACTGGACACGCGTGCATCTCGAATGACGACATCGGTGTGCGTGCGTCGTACGCAATCAGTCAGACACGGCTATCAAAAATCAGAGTCGAATGGTACATCGTCGTGCGTGTCGCCGTACACGTACAGTACAATACAACAACAATGCGTCTTAATGGCACGTTCATTTCAACGTCACTCCACACACCTCCACGCTGCAGTTACGTCGCACCATTGTCAACTCGGCGTACAGCAAAGGGAATAGTGGGCGGCAAAACATTTCACATCTCACCCTCGCCATGTGTCATGTGCAAACCAAACCCGCAGACGGCCGTCGTTACGGTGACACAACGCCAACGAGGCGTGCCACCATTCCACGCCACGGCGACCAACCTCGTGGCCGTACCCCGCAACAACGCTTTGACGCGGACCCCCCCACCCACAATCAAAATGCACACATCACAGCCGTCCACAAAACAACAACAACAATTCCGCCCTTCCCGCAAAGGCACGTTGGTGGCCCTGAAAAGGGCCGTTTTGCCGCTCTCGCAACGGAGGAGCCTTCTCCATCCTTCCTTCCATTCCAGAGCCACCTCCTTACTTGGAGCTCGTGTACTTGGTCACCGCCTTCGTGCCCTCGCTCACGGCGTGCTTGGCCAGCTCGCCAGGCAGCAACAGCCGCACAGCGGTCTGGATCTCGCGGGACGTGATGGTCGAGCGCTTGTTGTAGTGCGCCAGGCGAGAAGCCTCGGCCGCAATGCGCTCGAAAATGTCGTTCACGAAGCTGTTCATGATGCTCATCGCCTTCGACGAGATGCCCGTGTCAGGGTGCACCTGCTTCAGCACCTTGTAGATGTAGATGGCATAGCTCTCCTTCCTCTTGCGCTTCTTCTTCTTGTCGCCCTTCGAAATGTTCTTCTGCGCCTTGCCAGCCTTCTTGGCGGCCTTCCCGCTAGTCTTGGGCGGCATCTCGAACGAACGTACGGCAGCAGCAACACCAGTAGCAAGCGCTCCGCTCTAGTCAGCGTCTCCCCACACAGTGGCACCCGCCGCCAGCCGCCGCCGCACCTTTACCAGCTCGCCCTGTTGCGGCCGCCGACCAATGGGGCGCGCGCGCAACCGGCCGCCGCACCCGAGCCCATAAAGCACCCCCACCCCGGCTGCGCCAGACCGACTACAAAAAATTCAAAATAGAGCTCTCCGGAGAGCCCTACACGTACCTCCACGATTCCCCACAGCAGATCTACATGCTGCTGCGGATATCGAAACACTCCACACACGGTTCCGACACCTGGCAGAACAGTTTTACGCCACAGCCGGCACCGCACAAAACCAGCTCATCAATACACTAGGTCAATATGACCAAAGAAATGACAAATACAAGAGACCAAGATCAATACTCTCCTGAGTAAAGAAAGAGAATTACACACCTCTCACCAAAACAGCAACACAAAAGTACAGTATATACCAACACACCAAGTCAAAGTGAAGGAAATGTCCCCAAGGGACAACAACCTTCCCCGCAACACTTCCAATAGGAGGAAGAAATTAGAGAGGAATGCGCGCTGCGCCGGCACGCACTCCGCTGCTCGACTCGCTGCCGCTCGCACCGGTCGTTTTCGTTTCCGTTTCGTGTGCACCGTCGCTAGCCCATCGCCATGTCCGGACGCGGAAAGGGAGGCAAAGTCAAGGGCAAGTCAAAGTCCCGCTCAAGCAGGGCTGGGCTCCAGTTCCCGGTCGGCAGAATCCACCGCCTCCTGCGCAAGGGAAACTACGCAGAGCGCGTCGGCGCCGGGGCGCCCGTCTACCTCGCCGCCGTCATGGAGTACCTCGCGGCTGAGGTGCTCGAGCTGGCCGGAAACGCGGCCCGCGACAACAAGAAGACGCGCATCATCCCGCGCCACCTGCAGCTTGCCATCCGCAACGACGAGGAGCTCAACAAGCTCCTGTCGGGCGTCACCATCGCACAGGGTGGTGTCCTGCCCAACATCCAGGCCGTCCTGCTGCCAAAGAAGACCGAGAAGAAGGCCTAAAGGAGGCCAGGCAATCGCAGCGCCGCGTGCTCCCCTGCACGCAACGCGCTTTGCCGGCTCGGCTCGGCCCACAACAATCGGCCCTTTTCAGGGCCACCACACAAACCTACGTCCAAAGCAAAATTTCAGTCGTCCTCGCCGCACCTTGTTTTGTTTTGTTTTAACTTTGCACTTTCACAGCACAGCCGCCGCCTGGCGGCGCGCGTCCGCCATCTTGTCGTCCACACAGCCCGTGTGGCCCAACACACACATTTTTTGCACGGTCGCAGTCGCCTTCCAAACGACAACGGCAGCAATAATGACCATTGTTAAAGGGAGGCGTGTCGACACACCGCCCTCCACTCCCGCGCGCAACGGCCGTCGACACGAACGAAACAAACAGCTGATCCGGCCGCCTATGCCCTACACGCCTTGCCTCGGAAACCCCAACGCCGCCGCAAACACACAGAGCCAAACCACGCAAGCAAGCAAATAATCACCGCCTCTCGCACAACAACACACAGCCCGCCATCTCCATCGCGATCGATACAAAGACACACAATAACAAACACAAACGAAGCAGCTCCACTCTCTCTCACACACACACACAGCCAGCCACATGACACGTTTCCTTTCCTTCTCCCCTCCCAGTCACATCACGTCGCTCAAACGGAAAGAAACAAACAAACAAACAACACACGCAGCAACAACACAGACTCTTTCGCACTTTTCAACTTCCGAACAGTGTGGTGGCCCTGAAAAGGGCCGTTTTCTAGTCTCTCCCACCCACGAGCACGGCCGCGGGAAGGCCAGCGCCCGCTGCGACGCAGCCTAACCGCCGAAACCGTACAGGGTGCGCCCCTGCCTCTTCAGGGCGTACACCACGTCCATGGCCGTCACAGTCTTGCGCTTGGCGTGCTCAGTGTACGTCACCGCGTCGCGGATCACGTTCTCCAGGAACACCTTCAGCACCCCGCGGGTCTCCTCGTAGATCAGACCAGAGATGCGCTTCACGCCGCCCCTGCGAGCCAGGCGGCGGATGGCGGGCTTCGTGATGCCCTGGATGTTGTCGCGCAACACCTTGCGGTGCCGCTTGGCGCCACCCTTGCCGAGCCCCTTTCCTCCCTTGCCGCGGCCTGTCATCCTTCCTTCCTCGGGCAAAGCAAAACGTGCACAAACAGCAGCTGCAGCGGCTGGCGAGTCGGCTACGGTCTGCGCCCAGCGCGCCCGCCGCCCCCCTATATAGACTCTGGCCCGCCCTCCCCCCACCACGCGCAACCGAGGGCATATAAGCGCAGCACGGAGGCGCGCGGGCCCGTTGTCAAGGCAGCACCGGACGCCGCGCCGCACCTAACCTCCACGCACGCCGCTCCGCTACCGCTACCGCTACCGCCATGGCCCGCACAAAGCAAACGGCCCGCAAGTCCACCGGCGGAAAGGCGCCGCGCAAACAGCTCGCCACCAAGGCGGCGAGGAAGAGCGCGCCCGCCACCGGAGGCGTCAAGAAGCCCCACCGCTACAGGCCGGGCACCGTCGCCCTGCGAGAAATCAGGCGCTACCAGAAGAGCACAGAGCTGCTCATCCGCAAGCTGCCATTCCAGCGCCTAGTGCGCGAGATCGCCCAGGACTTCAAGACCGACCTGCGCTTCCAGAGCTCCGCAGTCATGGCCCTGCAGGAGGCCAGCGAGGCCTACCTCGTCGGCCTCTTCGAAGACACCAACCTGTGCGCAATCCACGCCAAGCGCGTCACCATCATGCCCAAGGACATCCAGCTCGCGCGCCGCATCCGCGGCGAGCGCGCCTAAACCGCGCCGCGGCACCGCACCGCACAAACAAAAACGGCCCTTTTCAGGGCCACTAACATCTCTCCGTCGCGAGCAAACTTTGTCGGTCGCCTGCCTCTCGCCCCACAACCACACAAAAAAAAACAAAAAAAAAACCACCACTTCCCGTCCGTCCGCCACACCCGCTCACTCTGCCTGCCTGCCTGCTAGCAGCGCGCAACAATCGCACATCATCCCTCCCCGGCCGCTCAAAGCGCACAATACCCAACGGCCGACGTCACACCGCACGGGTGGCTGGCCGGCCGCCGCTTTCGTTTCGAAAACAAAACCCGCACCAACGGCCAGGCAGGCGCGCTCTACACGCCACCGAAATCCCCGCCGACTCCTTCCACATCTCAACGTGCCCCCCCCCCCCCCCCCGTTGCAAAACATAACACACACAAAGAAACAAACAAAGACCGGACACGACGAGACAAGACATCCGAGAAGAACTGAACGCAGGCAAGCCCAACCAACGTATTCAAAAACAACGTGACAGAAAAACCAACCGTCGGCCGCCGCCAAAAGCACGGCGACACTCCTCAACAACAACAACAACAACACCACCACCACCGCTACCGCCGCCCACACCCGCCACCGACCCCCGCAATCCAACCACCACGGCACGCAAACAGCATCCCCACGGGCATACAGACAGACACCCACACCAAACGCAACACGACAATCAAAACCTTCCCCGACGTGCTTTGATGGCCCTGAGAAGGGCCGTTTTGGGCCGCGCGTCTCTTGCGCGCCACTAGACGACGACGGGGGGTGGGGACGACGGAGCCAAGCGCCAAACCCTTCCTTTCCCATCTCTTTCTCCTCTACTCTACTTCTTCTTCTTGGGCGAAGCCTTCGCCTTAGACGGCGTCGTCGCCTTCTTCGGGCGCGGCGCCTTCGGCTTCTTCGTCGGAACCTTGGCGGCCTTCTTCGCCTTCGACGGCGACTTGGCCTTGGCCGGCTTGGCCGCAGCCGCCTTCTTCGCACCCGCGGGAGCGGCCGACGCCGCAGACGCCTTCTTGGCGGCGCCCGCCTTCCGACCGGTCGCCGCCTTCACGCCACCAGCCTTCTTTGCGCCGGCCGCACGGCCGCCCTTCTTCTCCTTGCTGGCCGGAGCGGCGCGCTTCTTCTTGGCACCGCCAGCACGAGCCTTGCCGCCCTCGGCCGCCCCCCCGCCGCCGGCGCCGGCAAGCTTGAACGAGCCGGACGCGCCCTTCCCCTTCGTCTGCACCAGCTCGCCCGCCACGACGGCCGACTTGAGGTACTTCTTGATAAACGGCGCCAGCTTCTCCGCGTCCAGCTTGTAGTGCGCGGCAATGTACTTCTTGATCGCCTGCAGCGACGACCCGCCGCGCTCCTTCAGACTCTTGATGGCGGCCGTCACCATCTCAGAGGTGCGCGGGTGCGCAGGCTTGGCGCGCGGCTTCTTCGCAGACTTGGCCTTCTTCGTAGTGCCGGTGGCGGCGGGTGCCGCAGCAGTCTCGTTCGTAGCCGCCTGATCTGCCATTTCGACGACGCGCGTAACACACAGCGAGAGCGAGAGCGAGCGGGACGGCAGGCACGCAGGCACAGCACAGCAGAGCAGAGAATCACAAGGGCCCAGCCAGTGTCGCGGGCGGGCGCGGACGGCCGAGAGAGCGGCCGCCACTCTGCGCGCCGCCGCGCCGCGCCTCCCGCGCTTGCTACCGCCCAACGTCCGACAGCCTGTGCGGAGCAGCCCCAAACCTGCGCCACAACCGCCCGCGCCTTTCAAACCACCGAGGATGGGGCTACACACAGCCACACCACAGTCGCCAACCAGTCGCCACGGCAGCGCCGCAAACCACGGCCAAACTGCAGCTACCGCGCGCTACAGCCTGGGTCGGCCCGCCGAGAATCGCCGCCCCCGCCCAAATGCCGCCCCCACAGCCCCAGCCGACGACCCGCCACAATGGCCAAACCTTCGGCAAAACTCCCACACCGTCGCCGCGGCAGCCCGGCCAGCGCGGCCGGCGCCACAGCCACACAAGCCGAGGCGTGCGGCGATGACGGCCGTGCAAACGCGCCTCCGCCGCCCCATCGCCTTCCGTCGCCCTCCCGCCGTTTCCCGATCGGCCCGCAGCCGTCGGGCCACATCGCGCGCCGTCCTCCTCCTCTCGCCCGCCAACATTCACAGCCGTTTCTCAACAATTGCCCGCCGCAAACGGACGCCGCCTGCGCAACAGGCGCCGCCGCCCCTCGCCGCTTCCGACCCAACCCCTCGACCGAGGCAAACCGCAATCCGAATCTACAGACCAACCCAATCTGCCGTCAGCACACACGACAGCCGACCTTACACGTTACGCGTTACACATTACGTTTACACGTCTAGGTTAGGTTAGGTTAGGTTAGGTTAGGTTAGGTGGACGTGGGTTAGGTTAAGGGGACTTGGGTTAGGTTAAGCGTCAAACTTAGGTTAAGCATTCAAACACGTCAGGCGTCAGAGGTTAGGTTCGGTTAGGTTAGGTTACACGTTAGGTTAAGGGGTCAGTGCTAGGTTAAGAAGCGTCAAACGTAGGTTAAAAAGCGTTCAAAAAACGTGAGGCGTGAGCCGGACAGCTTTCCTTACGTAGACGTTAGGGGCTCAGGCTGAGCTCACCTCACCACAGGTTAGGTTAGGTTAGGTTCGGTTCGCTCAGCGTAAAGCGCCGAGGTCAGGCTACGTTCGTTCACCTTCGGGCGCCACACTTTCGGTTGAAAGGTCGCGACGGGACGACGTCGGCAGGCACGCCGCAAACAAACAAACAAACAAACAAACAAACAAACAAAACGTACAGACGACGTCGACAACCGCCGACAGACGGGGAGCAGCACGACCACGACCAGATACCGAGCGCGAACGAGACACACGCGAACCACCCCCACCGGCCAAAGGGCACCACACAACAACCCAGAGCACCACGTGTCGACACCAGGGCAACCGCCCGCAACTGCGCTTTCCGCGCCGGCCCGGATGCACGTCGTGCTACAACAACACCACTACCGTACACAGCCGCTGTTCACAACATCACTATCATGCGCGCCCGCGGCTCGCCGCCGTCGCGGTCGCACCCCCAACGCCAGCACTTTTGCACCACCATTCACACGCACCGCAACACAGCTCGCCGACACAGCCGAACAAAACAACCACCACACAACAACACAACGCCGCCGCCGCCGCCTCTACTTGTGCCGGCGACCCACCCCGCCGATGGCGCACCTTTCGCCAGCCGGCAATCGACACGCACCCACCCACCCCCCCCCCCCGGGGCCCAGTGCAAAAAAAAAACACACAAAAGAAAAAAAAAACAAAAAAAAAACACACACACACAAAAACGACACGGGAGGCGCACACCGCCACTTCGCGCGCACGCCACCAACCAGTCGTCGTCTCAAAATAACAAACAAACACCAAAAAACAAACAAAATAAACTAACAACTAGGGCAACACAAAACAAAACAAAAAAACAAAAAACGCCTCGCACGAACCGCCCACAAAAAGGACACGCACACGCACAGCCTCTGCTGACGGCCACGACGCAGCGGCACGCTGCTCCTGTCCCGCGCCCCGCGCCCCACTCGATTCACAACACTCACGCGACACCGTCAACGACGGGCTCGCTTCCCGCAACCTACCACCTTTCCGCCACGACGCACAGCCCCAGCCCCACCCGACGACGCCCGTGGCAACGACTGCACTTTCAACACCGCCTCCCCCTTCCCCCCCAACACACACACAGCCAGCCAAAAACGCACTCGCGACCCACACATGCACGTGCATCGGCACACGCCAACCAGTCAACGTCGACAACCACACGCAAGGCTCGAAACGAAACCGGCGTCCTTCCACGTTGCCATCAAGCTACACGACACAAGACACAAGGAACCAACACAACAGCCGGCCCCACTAATTCCCACTCTCACGCCGCAAAAAGCACACCGAAACCGCCAAACGCACGCACATTCCCCTTCGCACTGACACCGACCGGCTCGCTACCACACCTCCCGGCAGCCGTTTCACAAACATGACACGGCGTGACGCGACATCACGGGCCTACGCACACCGGACCCACTCACACTCTCTCCTTTCCTTCTGTTTTTCCCGACGCCTTCGGCCGGGCACACGCGGCACAACGCCGCCAATTCACCACACCGCCCACACAGTCGACAAGCGCCCGCCCTGTACGGCACACGCAACGACGCAGCGCAGCAAAGGGCGCCCGCAACACATACCTCTCCTCTCTCTCTCTCTCTCTCTCTCTCTCTCTCTCCGCCGCCCGACGCGCCAACCGCCACACCACACCGCCAGCCACTCGCAAATTGTGCACTGCCACCAGCCACACGTCCAACACGCCGCGCCGCCTCCGGCCACCCGCCAGGGGGCGCTCACGTCCGCGACAACAGCGCGGCCCGCCGGGCCGGGCCGAACCGAACCGAGCCGCCGCTGCTCTGCACTCGGCACGGCCACACCCTGCTGCAGACCGGGCTCGTCTCCCTGTACGCGTCTGCCTGCGCATCAACACAACGGGGCAAGTGAGCAAACCCCGTCACAACACGCCACATCGCGCAATGGCCGTGCCGACCTTTTTCTCTCTACCGCCATCCCTTCTTCTCGCGTTTTACTCGTTGTTGCTGCAGCGGCGCACACCTACACATCCACAGCCCCAGCCGGCCTCACCTCAGGGCCCGCCGCCAGCGTCTCCTCCTCGGGCACAGGTGCGGTGCTGTGGCCGCCCATCCAACCGCATTGCTGGCCGTCCAGTCCAGCCGCCAGGCGTTCCCACTGCCGCGCACCGACCCTGCTGCAGAAAACGAAGCATAGCCAGACCGACCGATACACAAAGCAAGCCGTCGCCTCGCCTCTTGTCCTTCCTTCCGCCCCCGCCCTTCTCACACCACCGCCTCTCCACTTTCGCCCCCCCCTCCTTTTTTTTTTCTTATTTGTTTCTTTCTTTCTTTCTTTTCTTTCTTTCTTTCTTTCTTAGGGCCGTCTCTCCTTCCCGCCATGGCGGTTACGGCACCGCCTGCAGCAGCGGATTTTTGCGCCCACACGCCTACTCCTACCACCATTAACCTTGCCCTGCCCTGCCCATCAACGTCGCAGTCGAACCGACGCTTGCCAACACACTGCCCACGTTCCTTTCTCTTTTCGGCCTACGCCCATTACGCGCCGCCGCCACAGCCTATTACTCTCCCTTCCCTTCCCACAACACACCGACGTCATCACACGCACCCAAAACAGGGGCCACGACCGTGTTCCTCGCCCACTCCCATCCCGCACGGTACGCACATTCCCAACTACTACCGCGCACCCTCCCTTCCAATCTGTGTGTCTGTGTCCTGTCCGCGCGTGACGCCTCTCAACATCCGCCGTCCCCCGTCCCCCGTCCCGTTTTCGCCCCCATGCCGTCGTCGCGCCGCCTCCTCCTCCCCGTCCACCGCCGCCCCTGTCCGCCCCGCACCACACCATACACCGCTGCTTGTCCCGGCCGTTGCCACCAAAGGCGCCAACCGCAAACGCGCCACGCCGCAGCCCCCGTGCGTCTCGCTCGCTTGCATCTCCGTGCCGACGCTGCCTCTCTTCCCGCACGCACTCGACCTCGACAACACAGTCTTTGGCTCCGCCACTGCGTGTTCCGGTGGTGCGCACGCTGCAACACGTATGTATTCATTACCAGAGCGATGGCGAGGCATGACAGCATCTCTGTCTGACCAGAGAGTTATTTATCGTTGCTAGTCGGCGCTTGGACCGAGCCAGACGACAGTAGTGGCACGCAGCGAGTCGCCAGGAACAGTTGTTATATATATTGTAGCGCGAGTCGGCAGAGGTAGTAGTCAGTCGACAGTAGTAGCGGGTGGACGGTTGTACTGAGCGGGCGTCGGCGGCGTGCTCTGCTCGTCTCGCGACTCTGGTCACGGTTCGGGACGATGTACAGTATATTGTGTTATAATAACAAGGTAGTGTGAAGCTGCATTGCGCAAATCTGATAACGTATGTTAATTGTACTTATTTTGTTCAACAACAAATGCCCCAATATTACGTTTTTTCTCAAGTAACTTTTTTTTTTTTTTTTTTTTTTTTAAAGAAAAACATTCACTTTTTAAAGACTACTTCCTATGGCATTTCCCTCCAAGGAGTGCAATTAATTACCAGCCAGCACTCATTCATTGCACACAGCTGTGTAAGGGGTATCTACAATTGAGGAGCAGATATAAATGCACTTTTTTGTGTGTGTGTCTTTTTTCATTGGGGTAACGATCTTTGGCTCTTTTTATTCTGAATACAGGGCCAAAGGTCAACGCTGCTGCCCTCATACAATGTATCAGGTTTCATTATGTCTGTTGCACTGTTACTTATCGTTGGGTTTGTTTTGTAGGGACGTTAACATTCTGGCACATTTTTATTATCATCGGACTCTCTGCTATTTGTGCGGGGAGGTTATACCTGGGTCCATTTCCATTTACATTTTAATCTTGATAGACTTTTTGTTTTCTTTTTTTTGTTTCTTGTTGTTTTCCCTTCTTTTTTTGTTGTTTTGTTTTGTTTTGTTTTTCCCGCTCTCACCACCGCCGCCGCATCACGCCATGGCCTCCCCCTTACGTTTTTGGTTTCTTTTTCTGTTCTTCAACTGCTTCAACATCACCGCGCCCCATTTCCACACCACAGCCATCAGCCTCCAAGACGGGCAGGCGCAGTGTGCCATTTCCGGCGCACAAGCACACCCGTACGGTACTCTCCTCGCCCCCACGCCACCAACAACACAGCGACCACGCGGCTTTCAGGCATGGCACGGCACCGGCGAAATGCGCCGCCCCCGCCCCCGCCCCTCCGCGCATCCGTCCGTCTCGCCACGTTCACTGACAGCCGCGTCTGCGGCTACACCACGACAACCACAACACAACAACGCTCCCCTCCCTGGCACCTCATTGTTTTTCTCCTCCTCTTTTGCACAAACCACAACGCCGAGCACAGGCGCAAGCCACCCACACCGCGCCCCTCCCCGTCCCGTCTTTTGGCCGCCGCTCCTCGTTCGCCCCCTCCCATCTCCCGAATGCCATGCCAGCAGCGTTACGCATGCCCCTCCCCTGTCCACACAACACTACCGCCAAACGAACAGCCTTCCGGGCCACATGCAGGGCACGCCCACCTCCAAACACTGCCAATTCACGGACGCAATTCGCTAAACACACACACACACACACACACACACACACACACACACTTTCTCGACACCTTTCTGTAGGGAGGGTGCGTCATCTCGACCGTGACAGAGTGACGGCAACTATCGACGATCCATTTCCCCCCCACTGGTAAAACATGTCCACTAAACACCTACATACATCATTCAAGTACACAGACAATAGCATACACACAATGGGAGGGCACACGAACATGGACGGCACGGCACTGTCATACACTCTTCCTCAGAACCATATCAACAAACGTTACGTACATCCGGGAAAGCGAAAGCAAAAAGCAAAGGCAAAAGCCCAATGCAGCCGTCAAAGGTAACGTTCACCACGGCAGACACTTGCAGCCGCGCCGCCGTTAAACGCATTTCAGTGCGGCTCCAATACGCCTCCGACACGGGACCGTTCCGTTGCTCTACGAATGCGTTCCTCCCTTTTTCCCTTCCTCTCTCTTTTGCCCCCCCTCTGTCCGTTCCTCCTGCACTCTTGCCTCATTCCTCACGTTCTGCCCAGACATTCGACCGATCAAAGTCAACCTTTCGTTACCGTTCTCGGCGCGACGGTGTACAACAGTATGACGGGTGTGCCCAAGACTTCGGTTCAGTTGCGTGACGCCGGTCTATCGCGCCGATCGACAGTTACTCAGGGGGCGACGGATCGGACCACGTCACCGACACACAAAACTATGTCAAACAAACAAATACATACCGGATGGACACAGACAAACACGTGTACAGACATTCGCCAAAAACGACCGCCGCCGCCGCCGCCGTCTAGCGTCGCGCTTACTGTACTGCACTGGACACGCGTGCATCTCGAATGACGACATCGGTGTGCGTGCGTCGTACGCAATCAGTCAGACACGGCTATCAAAAATCAGAGTCGAATGGTACATCGTCGTGCGTGTCGCCGTACACGTACAGTACAATACAACAACAATGCGTCTTAATGGCACGTTCATTTCAACGTCACTCCACACACCTCCACGCTGCAGTTACGTCGCACCATTGTCAACTCGGCGTACAGCAAAGGGAATAGTGGGCGGCAAAACATTTCACATCTCACCCTCGCCATGTGTCATGTGCAAACCAAACCCGCAGACGGCCGTCGTTACGGTGACACAACGCCAACGAGGCGTGCCACCATTCCACGCCACGGCGACCAACCTCGTGGCCGTACCCCGCAACAACGCTTTGACGCGGACCCCCCCACCCACAATCAAAATGCACACATCACAGCCGTCCACAAAACAACAACAACAATTCCGCCCTTCCCGCAAAGGCACGTTGGTGGCCCTGAAAAGGGCCGTTTTGCCGCTCTCGCAACGGAGGAGCCTTCTCCATCCTTCCTTCCATTCCAGAGCCACCTCCTTACTTGGAGCTCGTGTACTTGGTCACCGCCTTCGTGCCCTCGCTCACGGCGTGCTTGGCCAGCTCGCCAGGCAGCAACAGCCGCACAGCGGTCTGGATCTCGCGGGACGTGATGGTCGAGCGCTTGTTGTAGTGCGCCAGGCGAGAAGCCTCGGCCGCAATGCGCTCGAAAATGTCGTTCACGAAGCTGTTCATGATGCTCATCGCCTTCGACGAGATGCCCGTGTCAGGGTGCACCTGCTTCAGCACCTTGTAGATGTAGATGGCATAGCTCTCCTTCCTCTTGCGCTTCTTCTTCTTGTCGCCCTTCGAAATGTTCTTCTGCGCCTTGCCAGCCTTCTTGGCGGCCTTCCCGCTAGTCTTGGGCGGCATCTCGAACGAACGTACGGCAGCAGCAACACCAGTAGCAAGCGCTCCGCTCTAGTCAGCGTCTCCCCACACAGTGGCACCCGCCGCCAGCCGCCGCCGCACCTTTACCAGCTCGCCCTGTTGCGGCCGCCGACCAATGGGGCGCGCGCGCAACCGGCCGCCGCACCCGAGCCCATAAAGCACCCCCACCCCGGCTGCGCCGGCACGCACTCCGCTGCTCGACTCGCTGCCGCTCGCACCGGTCGTTTTCGTTTCCGTTTCGTGTGCACCGTCGCTAGCCATCGCCATGTCCGGACGCGGAAAGGGAGGCAAAGTCAAGGGCAAGTCAAAGTCCCGCTCAAGCAGGGCTGGGCTCCAGTTCCCGGTCGGCAGAATCCACCGCCTCCTGCGCAAGGGAAACTACGCAGAGCGCGTCGGCGCCGGGGCGCCCGTCTACCTCGCCGCCGTCATGGAGTACCTCGCGGCTGAGGTGCTCGAGCTGGCCGGAAACGCGGCCCCGCGACAACAAGAAGACGCGCATCATCCCGCGCCACCTGCAGCTTGCCATCCGCAACGACGAGGAGCTCAACAAGCTCCTGTCGGGCGTCACCATCGCACAGGGTGGTGTCCTGCCCAACATCCAGGCCGTCCTGCTGCCAAAGAAGACCGAGAAGAAGGCCTAAAGGAGGCCAGGCAATCGCAGCGCCGCGTGCTCCCCTGCACGCAACGCGCTTTGCCGGCTCGGCTCGGCCCACAACAATCGGCCCCTTTTCAGGGCCACCACACAAACCTACGTCCAAAGCAAAATTTCAGTCGTCCTCGCCGCACCTTGTTTTGTTTTGTTTTAACTTTGCACTTTCACAGCACAGCCGCCGCCTGGCGGCGCGCGTCCGCCATCTTGTCGTCCACACAGCCCGTGTGGCCCAACACACACATTTTTTGCACGGTCGCAGTCGCCTTCCAAACGACAACGGCAGCAATAATGACCATTGTTAAAGGGAGGCGTGTCGACACACCGCCCTCCACTCCCGCGCGCAACGGCCGTCGACACGAACGAAACAAACAGCTGATCCGGCCGCCTATGCCCTACACGCCCTTGCCTCGGAAACCCCAACGCCGCCGCAAACACACAGAGCCAAACCACGCAAGCAAGCAAATAATCACCGCCTCTCGCACAACAACACACAGCCCGCCATCTCCATCGCGATCGATACAAAGACACACAATAACAAACACAAACGAAGCAGCTCCACTCTCTCTCACACACACACACAGCCAGCCACATGACACGTTTCCTTTCCTTCTCCCCTCCCAGTCACATCACGTCGCTCAAACGGAAAGAAACAAACAAACAAACAACACACGCAGCAACAACACAGACTCTTTCGCACTTTTCAACTTCCGAACAGTGTGGTGGCCCTGAAAAGGGCCGTTTTCTAGTCTCTCCCACCCACGAGCACGGCCGCGGGAAGGCCAGCGCCCGCTGCGACGCAGCCTAACCGCCGAAACCGTACAGGGTGCGCCCCTGCCTCTTCAGGGCGTACACCACGTCCATGGCCGTCACAGTCTTGCGCTTGGCGTGCTCAGTGTACGTCACCGCGTCGCGGATCACGTTCTCCAGGAACACCTTCAGCACCCCGCGGGTCTCCTCGTAGATCAGACCAGAGATGCGCTTCACGCCGCCCCCTGCGAGCCAGGCGGGCGGATGGCGGGCTTCGTGATGCCCTGGATGTTGTCGCGCAACACCTTGCGGTGCCGCTTGGCGCCACCCTTGCCGAGCCCCTTTCCTCCCTTGCCGCGGCCTGTCATCCTTCCTTCCTCGGGCAAAGCAAAACGTGCACAAACAGCAGCTGCAGCGGCTGGCGAGTCGGCTACGGTCTGCGCCCAGCGCGCCCGCCGCCCCCCTATATAGACTCTGGCCCGCCCTCCCCCCACCACGCGCAACCGAGGGCATATAAGCGCAGCACGGAGGCGCGCGGGCCCGTTGTCAAGGCAGCACCGGACGCCGCGCCGCACCTAACCTCCACGCACGCCGCTCCGCTACCGCTACCGCTACCGCCATGGCCCGCACAAAGCAAACGGCCCGCAAGTCCACCGGCGGAAAGGGCGCCGCGCAAACAGCTCGCCACCAAGGCGGCGAGGAAGAGCGCGCCCGCCACCGGAGGCGTCAAGAAGCCCCACCGCTACAGGCCGGGCACCGTCGCCCTGCGAGAAATCAGGCGCTACCAGAAGAGCACAGAGCTGCTCATCCGCAAGCTGCCATTCCAGCGCCTAGTGCGCGAGATCGCCCAGGACTTCAAGACCGACCTGCGCTTC
Organism: Schistocerca serialis cubense; assembly: GCF_023864345.2. Taxonomy (NCBI): domain Eukaryota; kingdom Metazoa; phylum Arthropoda; class Insecta; order Orthoptera; family Acrididae; genus Schistocerca; species Schistocerca serialis. The sequence goes on along the minus strand of NW_026048616.1, from coordinate 2,099 downwards.
CAGAGCTCCGCAGTCATGGCCCTGCAGGAGGGCCAGCGAGGCCTACCTCGTCGGCCTCTTCGAAGACACCAACCTGTGCGCAATCCACGCCAAGCGCGTCACCATCATGCCCAAGGACATCCAGCTCGCGCGCCGCATCCGCGGCGAGCGCGCCTAAACCGCGCCGCGGCACCGCACCGCACAAACAAAAACGGCCCTTTTCAGGGCCACTAACATCTCTCCGTCGCGAGCAAACTTTGTCGGTCGCCTGCCTCTCGCCCCACAACCACACAAAAAAAAACAAAAAAAAAAACCACCACTTCCCGTCCGTCCGCCACACCCGCTCACTCTGCCTGCCTGCCTGCTAGCAGCGCGCAACAATCGCACATCATCCCTCCCCGGCCGCTCAAAGCGCACAATACCCAACGGCCGACGTCACACCGCACGGGTGGCTGGCCGGCCGCCGCTTTCGTTTCGAAAACAAAACCCGCACCAACGGCCAGGCAGGCGCGCTCTACACGCCACCGAAATCCCCGCCGACTCCTTCCACATCTCAACGTGCCCCCCCCCCCCCGTTGCAAAACATAACACACACAAAGAAACAAACAAAGACCGGACACGACGAGACAAGACATCCGAGAAGAACTGAACGCAGGCAAGCCCAACCAACGTATTCAAAAACAACGTGACAGAAAAACCAACCGTCGGCCGCCGCCAAAAGCACGGCGACACTCCTCAACAACAACAACAACAACACCACCACCACCGCTACCGCCGCCCACACCCGCCACCGACCCCCGCAATCCAACCACCACGGCACGCAAACAGCATCCCCACGGGCATACAGACAGACACCCACACCAAACGCAACACGACAATCAAAACCTTCCCCGACGTGCTTTGATGGCCCTGAGAAGGGCCGTTTTGGGCCGCGCGTCTCTTGCGCGCCACTAGACGACGACGGGGGGTGGGGACGACGGAGCCAAGCGCCAAACCCTTCCTTTCCCATCTCTTTCTCCTCTACTCTACTTCTTCTTCTTGGGCGAAGCCTTCGCCTTAGACGGCGTCGTCGCCTTCTTCGGGCGCGGCGCCTTCGGCTTCTTCGTCGGAACCTTGGCGGCCTTCTTCGCCTTCGACGGCGACTTGGCCTTGGCCGGCTTGGCCGCAGCCGCCTTCTTCGCACCCGCGGGAGCGGCCGACGCCGCAGACGCCTTCTTGGCGGCGCCCGCCTTCCGACCGGTCGCCGCCTTCACGCCACCAGCCTTCTTTGCGCCGGCCGCACGGCCGCCCTTCTTCTCCTTGCTGGCCGGAGCGGCGCGCTTCTTCTTGGCACCGCCAGCACGAGCCTTGCCGCCCTCGGCCGCCCCCCCGCCGCCGGCGCCGGCAAGCTTGAACGAGCCGGACGCGCCCTTCCCCTTCGTCTGCACCAGCTCGCCCGCCACGACGGCCGACTTGAGGTACTTCTTGATAAACGGCGCCAGCTTCTCCGCGTCCAGCTTGTAGTGCGCGGCAATGTACTTCTTGATCGCCTGCAGCGACGACCCGCCGCGCTCCTTCAGACTCTTGATGGCGGCCGTCACCATCTCAGAGGTGCGCGGGTGCGCAGGCTTGGCGCGCGGCTTCTTCGCAGACTTGGCCTTCTTCGTAGTGCCGGTGGCGGCGGGTGCCGCAGCAGTCTCGTTCGTAGCCGCCTGATCTGCCATTTCGACGACGCGCGTAACACACAGCGAGAGCGAGAGCGAGCGGGACGGCAGGCACGCAGGCACAGCACAGCAGAGCAGAGAATCACAAGGGCCCAGCCAGTGTCGCGGGCGGGCGCGGACGGCCGAGAGAGCGGCCGCCACTCTGCGCGCCGCCGCGCCGCGCCTCCCGCGCTTGCTACCGCCCAACGTCCGACAGCCTGTGCGGAGCAGCCCCAAACCTGCGCCACAACCGCCCGCGCCTTTCAAACCACCGGAGATGGGGCTACACACAGCCACACCACAGTCGCCAACCAGTCGCCACGGCAGCGCCGCAAACCACGGCCAAACTGCAGCTACCGCGCGCTACAGCCTGGGTCGGCCCGCCGAGAATCGCCGCCCCCGCCCAAATGCCGCCCCCACAGCCCCAGCCGACGACCC
>NW_026048615.1:0-28466 GCF_023864345.2 Schistocerca serialis cubense | reverse complement strand
AGTAAAATAATTGACGCCCTATCCGTCTAGCATACAACATTGCTTGTCTCTGCATACGCGGACGTGAGGTCATCTCGGAAATGAAATCCGAAATATAGATTAAAATTGATTGTGTTCCCGCCGGCATCGAACCGGGCACCTTCTGCGTGTAAAGCAGACGTGATAACCGCTACACCACGGAAACGACGGTTCTTTTCATGTACCACCCGGAGACTCGTAATAGCAACAGTTTTTCTTCTGTGTTAGCAAGGGCATCGGCTACGAGCTCCCTCCGATTCGTGAAGTTCCTGCAGTAAAAGACGTCGATGAAAACAATCCAACCGCGACAGACAGGGAGAACGCTGGCTGAGCTGCAGCCCTACATGGTGAGACCATCAAAGGTGGCGTCATTCACATGCAGTGCGTTTTCGGAACGAATAGGCTCGTTGGTTTAGGGGTATGATTCCTGCTTCGGGTGCAGGAGGTCCCGGGTTCAAATCCCGGACGAGCCCTTGCGTTTTGTACAACGGTGTGGTAACAAATCGCATGGCGGCGGCTGTTTCGCGCATTTCCAGGCCTCCAAGTCAGCGCTAAAATCCGACAACCAGTTCTGAAACCGTTTCATGTTTCATTTGAGCCATGTGCACCCTGCTGATGGAACGTTTGAAGTTGATTTAAATGGTCACAGTAGAGATCGTAGCAAGTGTCTTGCTGAGTGCGACGAAAACGGGTTTCCGCCCGCAATCGAGCCGGGGACCTTCTGCGTGTTCGGCACGGCGCCTGGGCTCGGCGGCAGCTGCTGCTCTTTCCTTCCTTACGAGATACCGTCGATTCGCGCAGTCGTTATTGCAAAAGATGTCACCAAAGGCAATCGCTTCGTTAGCGGCACTTTGCCTGGGCTCGGCGGCAGCTCTACATGGAGGCACCAGCAGCCCAGCCAGGCCGCCGCCGCCACCGGTGCGCCACAGCGCAAGGAGCCGGCGGCCGCCCTGCAATGCCCCTGTTGTTGCATATTCCACCCGCCCCATATCCTCTCCATGTCTGACTCACTACCCCAAATGACACTGCAGTCGACGTGCTTATTACTATCGCTTTTGGAAGAACCAAGGCGCAGTATTCTAGTGTCGAACCGGTACTGCAAATTGGGATTAAGCAAAAATTTATTGTGTGGTCGAGCGACAGCCTCGGCTCGCTCTTCCTACATGATCGCTTCTTGTGCGGAATAATTCCTAGCTCGCCTATGGCTTCGGAGTTGGTCTTCTCGAAGTTTTGCTTTCGCACTGCATTCCACAATCTTTTCGTTATGAGTTGTGTGCTTCGGTTTCCCGACTTTCTTGTGTTTAGTGCGTTTGGCTTCTCTTAACCCTTAGCCACCGCTTGTCGAAATTTCCACACTATCATCTGTCGATCTGCAGAGCTCGATGAAGGCATCGCGGCCGTTCCTGAGCTCGTGGAACGGTCGAATCTGTAGTTGTTTCCAGATCTCTCCCACACAACGGACTCCCAGAAGCTTGGATTACAGAAGTACGCCACTACTCCCAGCCGGAGATTCACGATTGAAAGCAGAATGACATGAGCTACACGCAGCTCCGATTTTTTTTTTTTTTTGTGTCTGACCTACTTTGAAAGACATTGTAGTCGATTTTCTTACTACTATCGCTGTTGGAAACCAGGTGATAACCGCACAGTATTTTAGAGACGATCAGGTAATGAAAATTTAGAATAAGTAAAACAGTATCAAAAGAAGTTGTGTGGTGGAGCAGCACATGCAATTCACGCTTCCTAGATAATCGTTACTGCATAGAATAATTCTTTTGTCTGCGGCGTCTTCAGTATCCGTCTTCTGGAAATTTTGCTTGCAGTACATTTTGCAATCTTTTCGTTATGAGTTGGTGCTTGGTTTCCCGATGTTCTTTTGTTTAGTGCATTCGCCTCCTCTTAACCCTGAGAAAGCACATACCGAAACTGAGGCACTGCCGGCTGTTCATAAGCAGTGCTCGATGAGGTTATTTCGCTTTTTATTCGTTGCCTTTAATATTCTTCTCAACAGTGGTGAGTGCTGCCTGCAGAAAGCGTTTATCTTGCGAATTCGCGTAAAAGTTTGTGTTCCCTGTGAGGCCCACTACTTGGGATTAACTTGACAGCTCCAGCCAGGTGGCTCGTTGGTCTAGGGGTATGATTCCTGCTTTGGGTGCAGGAGGTCCCGGGTTCAAATCCCGGACGAGCCCTGCCATTTTGATCGTGCTGAAGCGTAGGTGGAACTCAGCCCCGGTTGCAGCTCCTCAATGAAGAGTAGATGCCTGTTATAGCACGTGGATATAACAAGAATGCGGCGCCAGTAAAGTACGTAGGTGGAATTCGGTAGAAAGGCAGACGGTAATTTTGCATGCAACGGAAAACAAGGTTGTCGTTGCGGGATATGTGCACCGTGAGTGGAGATTCAGCTTAATTGTGCGACAGTCTACCCTCATCTTACTAGCGACGGCAACAACCAAGGGGTGGCATGTAAGATTGATCGTGGCTAAGAGTTTCTGATTATTAGTTAGTATCACACTTTGACAGAGCTGTGACAAGGCGAGTAGGGTGAGCTCAGGAAAGCCAGTAGCAAGCGCACTTGAAGTAGCCCTGAAGAACCGGATTATAAATTTTGCCAGCCATAATGGAGCTAGGGGCGTTCTCAGTTACCAAATACCGGTGCAATAAGAGAGCTACAGTATTTGACAGTAAAATGACGCCCTATCCGTCTAGCATACAACATTGCTTGTCTCTGCATACGCGGACGTGAGGTCATCTCGGAAATGAAATCCGAAATATAGATTAAAATTGTTGTGTTCCCGCCCGGCATCGAACCGGGCACCTTCTGCGTGTAAAGCAGACGTGATAACCGCTACACCACGGAAACGACGGTTCTTTTCATGTACCACCCGGAGACTCGTAATAGCAACAGTTTTTCTTCTGTGTTAGCAAGGGCATCGGCTACGAGCTCCCTCCGATTCGTGAAGTTCCTGCAGTAAAAGACGTCGATGAAAACAATCCAACCGCGACAGACAGGGAGAACGCTGGCTGAGCTGCAGCCCTACATGGTGAGACCATCAAAGGTGGCGTCATTCACATGCAGTGCGTTTTCGGAACGAATAGGCTCGTTGGTTTAGGGGTATGATTCCTGCTTCGGGTGCAGGAGGTCCCGGGTTCAAATCCCGGACGAGCCCTTGCGTTTTGTACAACGGTGTGGTAACAAATCGCATGGCGGCGGCTGTTTCGCGCATTTCCAGGCCTCCAAGTCAGCGCTAAAATCCGACAACCAGTTCTGAAACCGTTTCATGTTTCATTTGAGCCATGTGCACCCTGCTGATGGAACGTTTGAAGTTGATTTAAATGGTCACAGTAGAGATCGTAGCAAGTGTCTTGCTGAGTGCGACGAAAACGGGTTTCCGCCCGCAATCGAGCCGGGGACCTTCTGCGTGTTCGGCACGGCGCCTGGGCTCGGCGGCAGCTGCTGCTCTTTCCTTCCTTACGAGATACCGTCGATTCGCGCAGTCGTTATTGCAAAAGATGTCACCAAAGGCAATCGCTTCGTTAGCGGCACTTTGCCTGGGCTCGGCGGCAGCTCTACATGGAGGCACCAGCAGCCCAGCCAGGCCGCCGCCGCCACCGGTGCGCCACAGCGCAAGGAGCCGGCGGCCGCCCTGCAATGCCCCTGTTGTTGCATATTCCACCCGCCCCATATCCTCTCCATGTCTGACTCACTACCCCAAATGACACTGCAGTCGACGTGCTTATTACTATCGCTTTTGGAAGAACCAAGGCGCAGTATTCTAGTGTCGAACCGGTACTGCAAATTGGGATTAAGCAAAAATTTATTGTGTGGTCGAGCGACAGCCTCGGCTCGCTCTTCCTACATGATCGCTTCTTGTGCGGAATAATTCCTAGCTCGCCTATGGCTTCGGAGTTGGTCTTCTCGAAGTTTTGCTTTCGCACTGCATTCCACAATCTTTTCGTTATGAGTTGTGTGCTTCGGTTTCCCGACTTTCTTGTGTTTAGTGCGTTTGGCTTCTCTTAACCCTTAGCCACCGCTTGTCGAAATTTCCACACTATCATCTGTCGATCTGCAGAGCTCGATGAAGGCATCGCGGCCGTTCCTGAGCTCGTGGAACGGTCGAATCTGTAGTTGTTTCCAGATCTCTCCCACACAACGGACTCCCAGAAGCTTGGATTACAGAAGTACGCCACTACTCCCAGCCGGAGATTCACGATTGAAAGCAGAATGACATGAGCTACACGCAGCTCCGATTTTTTTTTTTTTTTTTGTGTCTGACCTACTTTGAAAGACATTGTAGTCGATTTTCTTACTACTATCGCTGTTGGAAACCAGGTGATAACCGCACAGTATTTTAGAGACGATCAGGTAATGAAAATTTAGAATAAGTAAAACAGTATCAAAAGAAGTTGTGTGGTGGAGCAGCACATGCAATTCACGCTTCCTAGATAATCGTTACTGCATAGAATAATTCTTTTGTCTGCGGCGTCTTCAGTATCCGTCTTCTGGAAATTTTGCTTGCAGTACATTTTGCAATCTTTTCGTTATGAGTTGGTGCTTGGTTTCCCGATGTTCTTTTGTTTAGTGCATTCGCCTCCTCTTAACCCTGAGAAAGCACATACCGAAACTGAGGCACTGCCGGCTGTTCATAAGCAGTGCTCGATGAGGTTATTTCGCTTTTTATTCGTTGCCTTTAATATTCTTCTCAACAGTGGTGAGTGCTGCCTGCAGAAAGCGTTTATCTTGCGAATTCGCGTAAAAGTTTGTGTTCCCTGTGAGGCCCACTACTTGGGATTAACTTGACAGCTCCAGCCAGGTGGCTCGTTGGTCTAGGGGTATGATTCCTGCTTTGGGTGCAGGAGGTCCCGGGTTCAAATCCCGGACGAGCCCTGCCATTTTGATCGTGCTGAAGCGTAGGTGGAACTCAGCCCCGGTTGCAGCTCCTCAATGAAGAGTAGATGCCTGTTATAGCACGTGGATATAACAAGAATGCGGCGCCAGTAAAGTACGTAGGTGGAATTCGGTAGAAAGGCAGACGGTAATTTTGCATGCAACGGAAAACAAGGTTGTCGTTGCGGGATATGTGCACCGTGAGTGGAGATTCAGCTTAATTGTGCGACAGTCTACCCTCATCTTACTAGCGACGGCAACAACCAAGGGGTGGCATGTAAGATTGATCGTGGCTAAGAGTTTCTGATTATTAGTTAGTATCACACTTTGACAGAGCTGTGACAAGGCGAGTAGGGTGAGCTCAGGAAAGCCAGTAGCAAGCGCACTTGAAGTAGCCCTGAAGAACCGGATTATAAATTTTGCCAGCCATAATGGAGCTAGGGGCGTTCTCAGTTACCAAATACCGGTGCAATAAGAGAGCTACAGTATTTGACAGTAAAATGACGCCCTATCCGTCTAGCATACAACATTGCTTGTCTCTGCATACGCGGACGTGAGGTCATCTCGGAAATGAAATCCGAAATATAGATTAAAATTGTTGTGTTCCCGCCCGGCATCGAACCGGGCACCTTCTGCGTGTAAAGCAGACGTGATAACCGCTACACCACGGAAACGACGGTTCTTTTCATGTACCACCCGGAGACTCGTAATAGCAACAGTTTTTCTTCTGTGTTAGCAAGGGCATCGGCTACGAGCTCCCTCCGATTCGTGAAGTTCCTGCAGTAAAAGACGTCGATGAAAACAATCCAACCGCGACAGACAGGGAGAACGCTGGCTGAGCTGCAGCCCTACATGGTGAGACCATCAAAGGTGGCGTCATTCACATGCAGTGCGTTTTCGGAACGAATAGGCTCGTTGGTTTAGGGGTATGATTCCTGCTTCGGGTGCAGGAGGTCCCGGGTTCAAATCCCGGACGAGCCCTTGCGTTTTGTACAACGGTGTGGTAACAAATCGCATGGCGGCGGCTGTTTCGCGCATTTCCAGGCCTCCAAGTCAGCGCTAAAATCCGACAACCAGTTCTGAAACCGTTTCATGTTTCATTTGAGCCATGTGCACCCTGCTGATGGAACGTTTGAAGTTGATTTAAATGGTCACAGTAGAGATCGTAGCAAGTGTCTTGCTGAGTGCGACGAAAACGGGTTTCCGCCCGCAATCGAGCCGGGGACCTTCTGCGTGTTCGGCACGGCGCCTGGGCTCGGCGGCAGCTGCTGCTCTTTCCTTCCTTACGAGATACCGTCGATTCGCGCAGTCGTTATTGCAAAAGATGTCACCAAAGGCAATCGCTTCGTTAGCGGCACTTTGCCTGGGCTCGGCGGCAGCTCTACATGGAGGCACCAGCAGCCCAGCCAGGCCGCCGCCGCCACCGGTGCGCCACAGCGCAAGGAGCCGGCGGCCGCCCTGCAATGCCCCTGTTGTTGCATATTCCACCCGCCCCATATCCTCTCCATGTCTGACTCACTACCCCAAATGACACTGCAGTCGACGTGCTTATTACTATCGCTTTTGGAAGAACCAAGGCGCAGTATTCTAGTGTCGAACCGGTACTGCAAATTGGGATTAAGCAAAAATTTATTGTGTGGTCGAGCGACAGCCTCGGCTCGCTCTTCCTACATGATCGCTTCTTGTGCGGAATAATTCCTAGCTCGCCTATGGCTTCGGAGTTGGTCTTCTCGAAGTTTTGCTTTCGCACTGCATTCCACAATCTTTTCGTTATGAGTTGTGTGCTTCGGTTTCCCGACTTTCTTGTGTTTAGTGCGTTTGGCTTCTCTTAACCCTTAGCCACCGCTTGTCGAAATTTCCACACTATCATCTGTCGATCTGCAGAGCTCGATGAAGGCATCGCGGCCGTTCCTGAGCTCGTGGAACGGTCGAATCTGTAGTTGTTTCCAGATCTCTCCCACACAACGGACTCCCAGAAGCTTGGATTACAGAAGTACGCCACTACTCCCAGCCGGAGATTCACGATTGAAAGCAGAATGACATGAGCTACACGCAGCTCCGATTTTTTTTTTTTTTTTGTGTCTGACCTACTTTGAAAGACATTGTAGTCGATTTTCTTACTACTATCGCTGTTGGAAACCAGGTGATAACCGCACAGTATTTTAGAGACGATCAGGTAATGAAAATTTAGAATAAGTAAAACAGTATCAAAAGAAGTTGTGTGGTGGAGCAGCACATGCAATTCACGCTTCCTAGATAATCGTTACTGCATAGAATAATTCTTTTGTCTGCGGCGTCTTCAGTATCCGTCTTCTGGAAATTTTGCTTGCAGTACATTTTGCAATCTTTTCGTTATGAGTTGGTGCTTGGTTTCCCGATGTTCTTTTGTTTAGTGCATTCGCCTCCTCTTAACCCTGAGAAAGCACATACCGAAACTGAGGCACTGCCGGCTGTTCATAAGCAGTGCTCGATGAGGTTATTTCGCTTTTTATTCGTTGCCTTTAATATTCTTCTCAACAGTGGTGAGTGCTGCCTGCAGAAAGCGTTTATCTTGCGAATTCGCGTAAAAGTTTGTGTTCCCTGTGAGGCCCACTACTTGGGATTAACTTGACAGCTCCAGCCAGGTGGCTCGTTGGTCTAGGGGTATGATTCCTGCTTTGGGTGCAGGAGGTCCCGGGTTCAAATCCCGGACGAGCCCTGCCATTTTGATCGTGCTGAAGCGTAGGTGGAACTCAGCCCCGGTTGCAGCTCCTCAATGAAGAGTAGATGCCTGTTATAGCACGTGGATATAACAAGAATGCGGCGCCAGTAAAGTACGTAGGTGGAATTCGGTAGAAAGGCAGACGGTAATTTTGCATGCAACGGAAAACAAGGTTGTCGTTGCGGGATATGTGCACCGTGAGTGGAGATTCAGCTTAATTGTGCGACAGTCTACCCTCATCTTACTAGCGACGGCAACAACCAAGGGGTGGCATGTAAGATTGATCGTGGCTAAGAGTTTCTGATTATTAGTTAGTATCACACTTTGACAGAGCTGTGACAAGGCGAGTAGGGTGAGCTCAGGAAAGCCAGTAGCAAGCGCACTTGAAGTAGCCCTGAAGAACCGGATTATAAATTTTGCCAGCCATAATGGAGCTAGGGGCGTTCTCAGTTACCAAATACCGGTGCAATAAGAGAGCTACAGTATTTGACAGTAAAATGACGCCCTATCCGTCTAGCATACAACATTGCTTGTCTCTGCATACGCGGACGTGAGGTCATCTCGGAAATGAAATCCGAAATATAGATTAAAATTGTTGTGTTCCCGCCCGGCATCGAACCGGGCACCTTCTGCGTGTAAAGCAGACGTGATAACCGCTACACCACGGAAACGACGGTTCTTTTCATGTACCACCCGGAGACTCGTAATAGCAACAGTTTTTCTTCTGTGTTAGCAAGGGCATCGGCTACGAGCTCCCTCCGATTCGTGAAGTTCCTGCAGTAAAAGACGTCGATGAAAACAATCCAACCGCGACAGACAGGGAGAACGCTGGCTGAGCTGCAGCCCTACATGGTGAGACCATCAAAGGTGGCGTCATTCACATGCAGTGCGTTTTCGGAACGAATAGGCTCGTTGGTTTAGGGGTATGATTCCTGCTTCGGGTGCAGGAGGTCCCGGGTTCAAATCCCGGACGAGCCCTTGCGTTTTGTACAACGGTGTGGTAACAAATCGCATGGCGGCGGCTGTTTCGCGCATTTCCAGGCCTCCAAGTCAGCGCTAAAATCCGACAACCAGTTCTGAAACCGTTTCATGTTTCATTTGAGCCATGTGCACCCTGCTGATGGAACGTTTGAAGTTGATTTAAATGGTCACAGTAGAGATCGTAGCAAGTGTCTTGCTGAGTGCGACGAAAACGGGTTTCCGCCCGCAATCGAGCCGGGGACCTTCTGCGTGTTCGGCACGGCGCCTGGGCTCGGCGGCAGCTGCTGCTCTTTCCTTCCTTACGAGATACCGTCGATTCGCGCAGTCGTTATTGCAAAAGATGTCACCAAAGGCAATCGCTTCGTTAGCGGCACTTTGCCTGGGCTCGGCGGCAGCTCTACATGGAGGCACCAGCAGCCCAGCCAGGCCGCCGCCGCCACCGGTGCGCCACAGCGCAAGGAGCCGGCGGCCGCCCTGCAATGCCCCTGTTGTTGCATATTCCACCCGCCCCATATCCTCTCCATGTCTGACTCACTACCCCAAATGACACTGCAGTCGACGTGCTTATTACTATCGCTTTTGGAAGAACCAAGGCGCAGTATTCTAGTGTCGAACCGGTACTGCAAATTGGGATTAAGCAAAAATTTATTGTGTGGTCGAGCGACAGCCTCGGCTCGCTCTTCCTACATGATCGCTTCTTGTGCGGAATAATTCCTAGCTCGCCTATGGCTTCGGAGTTGGTCTTCTCGAAGTTTTGCTTTCGCACTGCATTCCACAATCTTTTCGTTATGAGTTGTGTGCTTCGGTTTCCCGACTTTCTTGTGTTTAGTGCGTTTGGCTTCTCTTAACCCTTAGCCACCGCTTGTCGAAATTTCCACACTATCATCTGTCGATCTGCAGAGCTCGATGAAGGCATCGCGGCCGTTCCTGAGCTCGTGGAACGGTCGAATCTGTAGTTGTTTCCAGATCTCTCCCACACAACGGACTCCCAGAAGCTTGGATTACAGAAGTACGCCACTACTCCCAGCCGGAGATTCACGATTGAAAGCAGAATGACATGAGCTACACGCAGCTCCGATTTTTTTTTTTTTTTTGTGTCTGACCTACTTTGAAAGACATTGTAGTCGATTTTCTTACTACTATCGCTGTTGGAAACCAGGTGATAACCGCACAGTATTTTAGAGACGATCAGGTAATGAAAATTTAGAATAAGTAAAACAGTATCAAAAGAAGTTGTGTGGTGGAGCAGCACATGCAATTCACGCTTCCTAGATAATCGTTACTGCATAGAATAATTCTTTTGTCTGCGGCGTCTTCAGTATCCGTCTTCTGGAAATTTTGCTTGCAGTACATTTTGCAATCTTTTCGTTATGAGTTGGTGCTTGGTTTCCCGATGTTCTTTTGTTTAGTGCATTCGCCTCCTCTTAACCCTGAGAAAGCACATACCGAAACTGAGGCACTGCCGGCTGTTCATAAGCAGTGCTCGATGAGGTTATTTCGCTTTTTATTCGTTGCCTTTAATATTCTTCTCAACAGTGGTGAGTGCTGCCTGCAGAAAGCGTTTATCTTGCGAATTCGCGTAAAAGTTTGTGTTCCCTGTGAGGCCCACTACTTGGGATTAACTTGACAGCTCCAGCCAGGTGGCTCGTTGGTCTAGGGGTATGATTCCTGCTTTGGGTGCAGGAGGTCCCGGGTTCAAATCCCGGACGAGCCCTGCCATTTTGATCGTGCTGAAGCGTAGGTGGAACTCAGCCCCGGTTGCAGCTCCTCAATGAAGAGTAGATGCCTGTTATAGCACGTGGATATAACAAGAATGCGGCGCCAGTAAAGTACGTAGGTGGAATTCGGTAGAAAGGCAGACGGTAATTTTGCATGCAACGGAAAACAAGGTTGTCGTTGCGGGATATGTGCACCGTGAGTGGAGATTCAGCTTAATTGTGCGACAGTCTACCCTCATCTTACTAGCGACGGCAACAACCAAGGGGTGGCATGTAAGATTGATCGTGGCTAAGAGTTTCTGATTATTAGTTAGTATCACACTTTGACAGAGCTGTGACAAGGCGAGTAGGGTGAGCTCAGGAAAGCCAGTAGCAAGCGCACTTGAAGTAGCCCTGAAGAACCGGATTATAAATTTTGCCAGCCATAATGGAGCTAGGGGCGTTCTCAGTTACCAAATACCGGTGCAATAAGAGAGCTACAGTATTTGACAGTAAAATGACGCCCTATCCGTCTAGCATACAACATTGCTTGTCTCTGCATACGCGGACGTGAGGTCATCTCGGAAATGAAATCCGAAATATAGATTAAAATTGTTGTGTTCCCGCCCGGCATCGAACCGGGCACCTTCTGCGTGTAAAGCAGACGTGATAACCGCTACACCACGGAAACGACGGTTCTTTTCATGTACCACCCGGAGACTCGTAATAGCAACAGTTTTTCTTCTGTGTTAGCAAGGGCATCGGCTACGAGCTCCCTCCGATTCGTGAAGTTCCTGCAGTAAAAGACGTCGATGAAAACAATCCAACCGCGACAGACAGGGAGAACGCTGGCTGAGCTGCAGCCCTACATGGTGAGACCATCAAAGGTGGCGTCATTCACATGCAGTGCGTTTTCGGAACGAATAGGCTCGTTGGTTTAGGGGTATGATTCCTGCTTCGGGTGCAGGAGGTCCCGGGTTCAAATCCCGGACGAGCCCTTGCGTTTTGTACAACGGTGTGGTAACAAATCGCATGGCGGCGGCTGTTTCGCGCATTTCCAGGCCTCCAAGTCAGCGCTAAAATCCGACAACCAGTTCTGAAACCGTTTCATGTTTCATTTGAGCCATGTGCACCCTGCTGATGGAACGTTTGAAGTTGATTTAAATGGTCACAGTAGAGATCGTAGCAAGTGTCTTGCTGAGTGCGACGAAAACGGGTTTCCGCCCGCAATCGAGCCGGGGACCTTCTGCGTGTTCGGCACGGCGCCTGGGCTCGGCGGCAGCTGCTGCTCTTTCCTTCCTTACGAGATACCGTCGATTCGCGCAGTCGTTATTGCAAAAGATGTCACCAAAGGCAATCGCTTCGTTAGCGGCACTTTGCCTGGGCTCGGCGGCAGCTCTACATGGAGGCACCAGCAGCCCAGCCAGGCCGCCGCCGCCACCGGTGCGCCACAGCGCAAGGAGCCGGCGGCCGCCCTGCAATGCCCCTGTTGTTGCATATTCCACCCGCCCCATATCCTCTCCATGTCTGACTCACTACCCCAAATGACACTGCAGTCGACGTGCTTATTACTATCGCTTTTGGAAGAACCAAGGCGCAGTATTCTAGTGTCGAACCGGTACTGCAAATTGGGATTAAGCAAAAATTTATTGTGTGGTCGAGCGACAGCCTCGGCTCGCTCTTCCTACATGATCGCTTCTTGTGCGGAATAATTCCTAGCTCGCCTATGGCTTCGGAGTTGGTCTTCTCGAAGTTTTGCTTTCGCACTGCATTCCACAATCTTTTCGTTATGAGTTGTGTGCTTCGGTTTCCCGACTTTCTTGTGTTTAGTGCGTTTGGCTTCTCTTAACCCTTAGCCACCGCTTGTCGAAATTTCCACACTATCATCTGTCGATCTGCAGAGCTCGATGAAGGCATCGCGGCCGTTCCTGAGCTCGTGGAACGGTCGAATCTGTAGTTGTTTCCAGATCTCTCCCACACAACGGACTCCCAGAAGCTTGGATTACAGAAGTACGCCACTACTCCCAGCCGGAGATTCACGATTGAAAGCAGAATGACATGAGCTACACGCAGCTCCGATTTTTTTTTTTTTTTTGTGTCTGACCTACTTTGAAAGACATTGTAGTCGATTTTCTTACTACTATCGCTGTTGGAAACCAGGTGATAACCGCACAGTATTTTAGAGACGATCAGGTAATGAAAATTTAGAATAAGTAAAACAGTATCAAAAGAAGTTGTGTGGTGGAGCAGCACATGCAATTCACGCTTCCTAGATAATCGTTACTGCATAGAATAATTCTTTTGTCTGCGGCGTCTTCAGTATCCGTCCTCTGGAAATTTTGCTTGCAGTACATTTTGCAATCTTTTCGTTATGAGTTGGTGCTTGGTTTCCCGATGTTCTTTTGTTTAGTGCATTCGCCTCCTCTTAACCCTGAGAAAGCACATACCGAAACTGAGGCACTGCCGGCTGTTCATAAGCAGTGCTCGATGAGGTTATTTCGCTTTTTATTCGTTGCCTTTAATATTCTTCTCAACAGTGGTGAGTGCTGCCTGCAGAAAGCGTTTATCTTGCGAATTCGCGTAAAAGTTTGTGTTCCCTGTGAGGCCCACTACTTGGGATTAACTTGACAGCTCCAGCCAGGTGGCTCGTTGGTCTAGGGGTATGATTCCTGCTTTGGGTGCAGGAGGTCCCGGGTTCAAATCCCGGACGAGCCCTGCCATTTTGATCGTGCTGAAGCGTAGGTGGAACTCAGCCCCGGTTGCAGCTCCTCAATGAAGAGTAGATGCCTGTTATAGCACGTGGATATAACAAGAATGCGGCGCCAGTAAAGTACGTAGGTGGAATTCGGTAGAAAGGCAGACGGTAATTTTGCATGCAACGGAAAACAAGGTTGTCGTTGCGGGATATGTGCACCGTGAGTGGAGATTCAGCTTAATTGTGCGACAGTCTACCCTCATCTTACTAGCGACGGCAACAACCAAGGGGTGGCATGTAAGATTGATCGTGGCTAAGAGTTTCTGATTATTAGTTAGTATCACACTTTGACAGAGCTGTGACAAGGCGAGTAGGGTGAGCTCAGGAAAGCCAGTAGCAAGCGCACTTGAAGTAGCCCTGAAGAACCGGATTATAAATTTTGCCAGCCATAATGGAGCTAGGGGCGTTCTCAGTTACCAAATACCGGTGCAATAAGAGAGCTACAGTATTTGACAGTAAAATGACGCCCTATCCGTCTAGCATACAACATTGCTTGTCTCTGCATACGCGGACGTGAGGTCATCTCGGAAATGAAATCCGAAATATAGATTAAAATTGTTGTGTTCCCGCCCGGCATCGAACCGGGCACCTTCTGCGTGTAAAGCAGACGTGATAACCGCTACACCACGGAAACGACGGTTCTTTTCATGTACCACCCGGAGACTCGTAATAGCAACAGTTTTTCTTCTGTGTTAGCAAGGGCATCGGCTACGAGCTCCCTCCGATTCGTGAAGTTCCTGCAGTAAAAGACGTCGATGAAAACAATCCAACCGCGACAGACAGGGAGAACGCTGGCTGAGCTGCAGCCCTACATGGTGAGACCATCAAAGGTGGCGTCATTCACATGCAGTGCGTTTTCGGAACGAATAGGCTCGTTGGTTTAGGGGTATGATTCCTGCTTCGGGTGCAGGAGGTCCCGGGTTCAAATCCCGGACGAGCCCTTGCGTTTTGTACAACGGTGTGGTAACAAATCGCATGGCGGCGGCTGTTTCGCGCATTTCCAGGCCTCCAAGTCAGCGCTAAAATCCGACAACCAGTTCTGAAACCGTTTCATGTTTCATTTGAGCCATGTGCACCCTGCTGATGGAACGTTTGAAGTTGATTTAAATGGTCACAGTGGAGATCGTAGCAAGTGTCTTGCTGAGTGCGACGAAAACGGGTTTCCGCCCGCAATCGAGCCGGGGACCTTCTGCGTGTTCGGCACGGCGCCTGGGCTCGGCGGCAGCTGCTGCTCTTTCCTTCCTTACGAGATACCGTCGATTCGCGCAGTCGTTATTGCAAAAGATGTCACCAAAGGCAATCGCTTCGTTAGCGGCACTTTGCCTGGGCTCGGCGGCAGCTCTACATGGAGGCACCAGCAGCCCAGCCAGGCCGCCGCCGCCACCGGTGCGCCACAGCGCAAGGAGCCGGCGGCCGCCCTGCAATGCCCCTGTTGTTGCATATTCCACCCGCCCCATATCCTCTCCATGTCTGACTCACTACCCCAAATGACACTGCAGTCGACGTGCTTATTACTATCGCTTTTGGAAGAACCAAGGCGCAGTATTCTAGTGTCGAACCGGTACTGCAAATTGGGATTAAGCAAAAATTTATTGTGTGGTCGAGCGACAGCCTCGGCTCGCTCTTCCTACATGATCGCTTCTTGTGCGGAATAATTCCTAGCTCGCCTATGGCTTCGGAGTTGGTCTTCTCGAAGTTTTGCTTTCGCACTGCATTCCACAATCTTTTCGTTATGAGTTGTGTGCTTCGGTTTCCCGACTTTCTTGTGTTTAGTGCGTTTGGCTTCTCTTAACCCTTAGCCACCGCTTGTCGAAATTTCCACACTATCATCTGTCGATCTGCAGAGCTCGATGAAGGCATCGCGGCCGTTCCTGAGCTCGTGGAACGGTCGAATCTGTAGTTGTTTCCAGATCTCTCCCACACAACGGACTCCCAGAAGCTTGGATTACAGAAGTACGCCACTACTCCCAGCCGGAGATTCACGATTGAAAGCAGAATGACATGAGCTACACGCAGCTCCGATTTTTTTTTTTTTTTGTGTCTGACCTACTTTGAAAGACATTGTAGTCGATTTTCTTACTACTATCGCTGTTGGAAACCAGGTGATAACCGCACAGTATTTTAGAGACGATCAGGTAACGAAAATTTAGAATAAGTAAAACAGTATCAAAAGAAGTTGTGTGGTGGAGCAGCACATGCAATTCACGCTTCCTAGATAATCGTTACTGCATAGAATAATTCTTTTGTCTGCGGCGTCTTCAGTATCCGTCTTCTGGAAATTTTGCTTGCAGTACATTTTGCAATCTTTTCGTTATGAGTTGGTGCTTGGTTTCCCGATGTTCTTTTGTTTAGTGCATTCGCCTCCTCTTAACCCTGAGAAAGCACATACCGAAACTGAGGCACTGCCGGCTGTTCATAAGCAGTGCTCGATGAGGTTATTTCGCTTTTTATTCGTTGCCTTTAATATTCTTCTCAACAGTGGTGAGTGCTGCCTGCAGAAAGCGTTTATCTTGCGAATTCGCGTAAAAGTTTGTGTTCCCTGTGAGGCCCACTACTTGGGATTAACTTGACAGCTCCAGCCAGGTGGCTCGTTGGTCTAGGGGTATGATTCCTGCTTTGGGTGCAGGAGGTCCCGGGTTCAAATCCCGGACGAGCCCTGCCATTTTGATCGTGCTGAAGCGTAGGTGGAACTCAGCCCCGGTTGCAGCTCCTCAATGAAGAGTAGATGCCTGTTATAGCACGTGGATATAACAAGAATGCGGCGCCAGTAAAGTACGTAGGTGTAATTCGGTAGAAAGGCAGACGGTAATTTTGCATGCAACGGAAAACAAGGTTGTCGTTGCGGGATATGTGCACCGTGAGTGGAGATTCAGCTTAATTGTGCGACAGTCTACCCTCATCTTACTAGCGACGGCAACAACCAAGGGGTGGCATGTAAGATTGATCGTGGCTAAGAGTTTCTGATTATTAGTTAGTATCACACTTTGACAGAGCTGTGACAAGGCGAGTAGGGTGAGCTCAGGAAAGCCAGTAGCAAGCGCACTTGAAGTAGCCCTGAAGAACCGGATTATAAATTTTGCCAGCCATAATGGAGCTAGGGGCGTTCTCAGTTACCAAATACCGGTGCAATAAGAGAGCTACAGTATTTGACAGTAAAATGACGCCCTATCCGTCTAGCATACAACATTGCTTGTCTCTGCATACGCGGACGTGAGGTCATCTCGGAAATGAAATCCGAAATATAGATTAAAATTGTTGTGTTCCCGCCCGGCATCGAACCGGGCACCTTCTGCGTGTAAAGCAGACGTGATAACCGCTACACCACGGAAACGACGGTTCTTTTCATGTACCACCCGGAGACTCGTAATAGCAACAGTTTTTCTTCTGTGTTAGCAAGGGCATCGGCTACGAGCTCCCTCCGATTCGTGAAGTTCCTGCAGTAAAAGACGTCGGTGAAAACAATCCAACCGCGACAGACAGGGAGAACGCTGGCTGAGCTGCAGCCCTACATGGTGAGACCATCAAAGGTGGCGTCATTCACATGCAGTGCGTTTTCGGAACGAATAGGCTCGTTGGTCTAGGGGTATGATTCCTGCTTCGGGTGCAGGAGGTCCCGGGTTCAAATCCCGGACGAGCCCTTGCGTTTTGTACAACGGTGTGGTAACAAATCGCATGGCGGCGGCTGTTTCGCGCATTTCCAGGCCTCCAAGTCAGCGCTAAAATCCGACAACCAGTTCTGAAACCGTTTCATGTTTCATTTGAGCCATGTGCACCCTGCTGATGGAACGTTTGAAGTTGATTTAAATGGTCACAGTAGAGATCGTAGCAAGTGTCTTGCTGAGTGCGACGAAAACGGGTTTCCGCCCGCAATCGAGCCGGGGACCTTCTGCGTGTTCGGCACGGCGCCTGGGCTCGGCGGCAGCTGCTGCTCTTTCCTTCCTTACGAGATACCGTCGATTCGCGCAGTCGTTATTGCAAAAGATGTCACCAAAGGCAATCGCTTCGATAGCGGCACTTTGCCTGGGCTCGGCGGCAGCTCTACATGGAGGCACCAGCAGCCCAGCCAGGCCGCCGCCGCCACCGGTGCGCCACAGCGCAAGGAGCCGGCGGCCGCCCTGCAATGCCCCTGTTGCTGCATATTCCACCCGCCCCATATCCTCTCCATGTCTGACTCACTACCCCAAATGACACTGCAGTCGACGTGCTTATTACTATCGCTTTTGGAAGAACCAAGGCGCAGTATTCTAGTGTCGAACCGGTACTGCAAATTGGGATTAAGCAAAAATTTATTGTGTGGTCGAGCGACAGCCTCGGCTCGCTCTTCCTACATGATCGCTTCTTGTGCGGAATAATTCCTAGCTCGCCGATGGCTTCGGAGTTGGTCTTCTCGAAGTTTTGCTTTCGCACTGCATTCCACAATCTTTTCGTTATGAGTTGTGTGCTTCGGTTTCCCGACTTTCTTGTGTTTAGTGCGTTTGGCTTCTCTTTACCCTTAGCCACCGCTTGTCGAAATTTCCACACTATCATCTGTCGATCTGCAGAGCTCGATGAAGGCATCGCGGCCGTTCCTGAGCTCGTGGAACGGTCGAATCTGTAGTTGTTTCCAGATCTCTCCCACACAACGGACTCCCAGAAGCTTGGATTACAGAAGTACGCCACTACTCCAAGCCGGAGATTCACGATTGAAAGCAGAATGACATGAGCTACACGCAGCTCCGATTTTTTTTTTTTTTTGTGTCTGACCTACTTTGAAAGACATTGTAGTCGATTTTCTTACTACTATCGCTGTTGGAAACCAGGTGATAACCGCACAGTATTTTAGAGACGATCAGGTAATGAAAATTTAGAATAAGTAAAACAGTATCAAAAGAAGTTGTGTGGTGGAGCAGCACATGCAATTCACGCTTCCTAGATAATCGTTACTGCATAGAATAATTCTTTTGTCTGCGGCGTCTTCAGTATCCGTCTTCTGGAAATTTTGCTTGCAGTATATTTTGCAATCTTTTCGTTATGAGTTGGTGCTTGGTTTCCCGATGTTCTTTTGTTTAGTGCATTCGCCTCCTCTTAACCCTGAGAAAGCACATACCGAAACTGAGGCACTGCCGGCTGTTCATAAGCAGTGCTCGATGAAGTTATTTCACTTTTTATTCGTTGCCTTTAATATTCTTCTCAACAGTGGTGAGTGCTGCCTGCAGAAAGCGTTTATCTTGCGAATTCGCGTGAAAGTTTGTGTTCCCTGTGAGGCCCACTACTTGGGATTAACTTGACTGCTCCAGCCAGGTGGCTCGTTGGTCTAGGGGTATGATTCCTGCTTTGGGTGCAGGAGGTCCCGGGTTCAAATCCCGGACGAGCCCTGCCATTTTGACCGTGCTGAAGCGTAGGTGGAACTCAGCCCCGGTTGCAGCTCCTCAATGAAGAGTAGATGCCTGTTATAGCACGTGGATATAACAAGAATGCGGCGCCAGTAAAGTACGTAGGTGTAATTCGGTAGAAAGGCAGACGGTAATTTTGCATGCAACGGAAAACAAGGTTGTCTTTGCGGGATATGTGCACCGTGAGTGGAGATTCAGCTTAATTGTGCGACAGTCTACCCTCATCTTACTAGCGACGGCAACAACCAAGGGGTGGCATGTAAGATTGAGCGTGGCTAAGAGTTTCTCATTATTAGTTAGCATCACACTTTGACAGAGCTGTGACAAGGCGAGTAGGGTGAGCTCAGGAAAGCCAGTAGCAAGCGCACTTGAAGTAGCCCTGAAGAACCGGATTATAAATTTTGCCAGCCATAATGGAGCTAGGGGCGTTCTCAGTTACCAAATACCGGTGCAATAAGAGAGCAACAGTATTTGACAGTAAAATGACGCCCTATCCGTCTAGCATACAACATTGCTTGTCTCTGCATACGCGGACGTGAGGTCATCTCGGAAATGAAATCCGAAATATAGATTAAAATTGTTGTGTTCCCGCCCGGCATCGAACCGGGCACCTTCTGCGTGTAAAGCAGACGTGATAACCGCTACACCACGGAAACGACGGTTCTTTTCATGTACCACCCGGAGACTCGTAATAGCAACAGTTTTTCTTCTGTGTTAGCAAGGGCATCGGCTACGAGCTCCCTCCGATTCGTGAAGTTCCTGCAGTAAAAGACGTCGGTGAAAACAATCCAACCGCGACAGACAGGGAGAACGCTGGCTGAGCTGCAGCCCTACATGGTGAGACCATCAAAGGTGGCGTCATTCACATGCAGTGCGTTTTCGGAACGAATAGGCTCGTTGGTCTAGGGGTATGATTCCTGCTTCGGGTGCAGGAGGTCCCGGGTTCAAATCCCGGACGAGCCCTTGCGTTTTGTACAACGGTGTGGTAACAAATCGCATGGCGGCGGCTGTTTCGCGCATTTCCAGGCCTCCAAGTCAGCGCTAAAATCCGACAACCAGTTCTGAAACCGTTTCATGTTTCATTTGAGCCATGTGCACCCTGCTGATGGAACGTTTGAAGTTGATTTAAATGGTCACAGTAGAGATCGTAGCAAGTGTCTTGCTGAGTGCGACGAAAACGGGTTTCCGCCCGCAATCGAGCCGGGGACCTTCTGCGTGTTCGGCACGGCGCCTGGGCTCGGCGGCAGCTGCTGCTCTTTCCTTCCTTACGAGATACCGTCGATTCGCGCAGTCGTTATTGCAAAAGATGTCACCAAAGGCAATCGCTTCGATAGCGGCACTTTGCCTGGGCTCGGCGGCAGCTCTACATGGAGGCACCAGCAGCCCAGCCAGGCCGCCGCCGCCACCGGTGCGCCACAGCGCAAGGAGCCGGCGGCCGCCCTGCAATGCCCCTGTTGCTGCATATTCCACCCGCCCCATATCCTCTCCATGTCTGACTCACTACCCCAAATGACACTGCAGTCGACGTGCTTATTACTATCGCTTTTGGAAGAACCAAGGCGCAGTATTCTAGTGTCGAACCGGTACTGCAAATTGGGATTAAGCAAAAATTTATTGTGTGGTCGAGCGACAGCCTCGGCTCGCTCTTCCTACATGATCGCTTCTTGTGCGGAATAATTCCTAGCTCGCCGATGGCTTCGGAGTTGGTCTTCTCGAAGTTTTGCTTTCGCACTGCATTCCACAATCTTTTCGTTATGAGTTGTGTGCTTCGGTTTCCCGACTTTCTTGTGTTTAGTGCGTTTGGCTTCTCTTTACCCTTAGCCACCGCTTGTCGAAATTTCCACACTATCATCTGTCGATCTGCAGAGCTCGATGAAGGCATCGCGGCCGTTCCTGAGCTCGTGGAACGGTCGAATCTGTAGTTGTTTCCAGATCTCTCCCACACAACGGACTCCCAGAAGCTTGGATTACAGAAGTACGCCACTACTCCAAGCCGGAGATTCACGATTGAAAGCAGAATGACATGAGCTACACGCAGCTCCGATTTTTTTTTTTTTTTGTGTCTGACCTACTTTGAAAGACATTGTAG
Source organism: Schistocerca serialis cubense (assembly GCF_023864345.2). Classification (NCBI taxonomy): domain Eukaryota; kingdom Metazoa; phylum Arthropoda; class Insecta; order Orthoptera; family Acrididae; genus Schistocerca; species Schistocerca serialis. The sequence goes on along the minus strand of NW_026048615.1, from coordinate 7,965 downwards.
TCGATTTTCTTACTACTATCGCTGTTGGAAACCAGGTGATAACCGCACAGTATTTTAGAGACGATCAGGTAATGAAAATTTAGAATAAGTAAAACAGTATCAAAAGAAGTTGTGTGGTGGAGCAGCACATGCAATTCACGCTTCCTAGATAATCGTTACTGCATAGAATAATTCTTTTGTCTGCGGCGTCTTCAGTATCCGTCTTCTGGAAATTTTGCTTGCAGTATATTTTGCAATCTTTTCGTTATGAGTTGGTGCTTGGTTTCCCGATGTTCTTTTGTTTAGTGCATTCGCCTCCTCTTAACCCTGAGAAAGCACATACCGAAACTGAGGCACTGCCGGCTGTTCATAAGCAGTGCTCGATGAAGTTATTTCACTTTTTATTCGTTGCCTTTAATATTCTTCTCAACAGTGGTGAGTGCTGCCTGCAGAAAGCGTTTATCTTGCGAATTCGCGTGAAAGTTTGTGTTCCCTGTGAGGCCCACTACTTGGGATTAACTTGACTGCTCCAGCCAGGTGGCTCGTTGGTCTAGGGGTATGATTCCTGCTTTGGGTGCAGGAGGTCCCGGGTTCAAATCCCGGACGAGCCCTGCCATTTTGACCGTGCTGAAGCGTAGGTGGAACTCAGCCCCGGTTGCAGCTCCTCAATGAAGAGTAGATGCCTGTTATAGCACGTGGATATAACAAGAATGCGGCGCCAGTAAAGTACGTAGGTGTAATTCGGCAGAAAGGCAGACGGTAATTTTGCATGCAACGGAAAACAAGGTTGTCTTTGCGGGATATGTGCACCGTGAGTGGAGATTCAGCTTAATTGTGCGACAGTCTACCCTCATCTTACTAGCGACGGCAACAACCAAGGGGTGGCATGTAAGATTGAGCGTGGCTAAGAGTTTCTCATTATTAGTTAGCATCACACTTTGACAGAGCTGTGACAAGGCGAGTAGGGTGAGCTCAGGAAAGCCAGTAGCAAGCGCACTTGAAGTAGCCCTGAAGAACCGGATTATAAATTTTGCCAGCCATAATGGAGCTAGGGGCGTTCTCAGTTACCAAATACCGGTGCAATAAGAGAGCTACAGTATTTGACAGTAAAATGACGCCCTATCCGTCTAGCATACAACATTGCTTGTCTCTGCATACGCGGACGTGAGGTCATCTCGGAAATGAAATCCGAAATATAGATTAAAATTGTTGTGTTCCCGCCCGGCATCGAACCGGGCACCTTCTGCGTGTAAAGCAGACGTGATAACCGCTACACCACGGAAACGACGGTTCTTTTCATGTACCACCCGGAGACTCGTAATAGCAACAGTTTTTCTTCTGTGTTAGCAAGGGCATCGGCTACGAGCTCCCTCCGATTCGTGAAGTTCCTGCAGTAAAAGACGTCGGTGAAAACAATCCAACCGCGACAGACAGGGAGAACGCTGGCTGAGCTGCAGCCCTACATGGTGAGACCATCAAAGGTGGCGTCATTCACATGCAGTGCGTTTTCGGAACGAATAGGCTCGTTGGTCTAGGGGTATGATTCCTGCTTCGGGTGCAGGAGGTCCCGGGTTCAAATCCCGGACGAGCCCTTGCGTTTTGTACAACGGTGTGGTAACAAATCGCATGGCGGCGGCTGTTTCGCGCATTTCCAGGCCTCCAAGTCAGCGCTAAAATCCGACAACCAGTTCTGAAACCGTTTCATGTTTCATTTGAGCCATGTGCACCCTGCTGATGGAACGTTTGAAGTTGATTTAAATGGTCACAGTAGAGATCGTAGCAAGTGTCTTGCTGAGTGCGACGAAAACGGGTTTCCGCCCGCAATCGAGCCGGGGACCTTCTGCGTGTTCGGCACGGCGCCTGGGCTCGGCGGCAGCTGCTGCTCTTTCCTTCCTTACGAGATACCGTCGATTCGCGCAGTCGTTATTGCAAAAGATGTCACCAAAGGCAATCGCTTCGATAGCGGCACTTTGCCTGGGCTCGGCGGCAGCTCTACATGGAGGCACCAGCAGCCCAGCCAGGCCGCCGCCGCCACCGGTGCGCCACAGCGCAAGGAGCCGGCGGCCGCCCTGCAATGCCCCTGTTGCTGCATATTCCACCCGCCCCATATCCTCTCCATGTCTGACTCACTACCCCAAATGACACTGCAGTCGACGTGCTTATTACTATCGCTTTTGGAAGAACCAAGGCGCAGTATTCTAGTGTCGAACCGGTACTGCAAATTGGGATTAAGCAAAAATTTATTGTGTGGTCGAGCGACAGCCTCGGCTCGCTCTTCCTACATGATCGCTTCTTGTGCGGAATAATTCCTAGCTCGCCGATGGCTTCGGAGTTGGTCTTCTCGAAGTTTTGCTTTCGCACTGCATTCCACAATCTTTTCGTTATGAGTTGTGTGCTTCGGTTTCCCGACTTTCTTGTGTTTAGTGCGTTTGGCTTCTCTTTACCCTTAGCCACCGCTTGTCGAAATTTCCACACTATCATCTGTCGATCTGCAGAGCTCGATGAAGGCATCGCGGCCGTTCCTGAGCTCGTGGAACGGTCGAATCTGTAGTTGTTTCCAGATCTCTCCCACACAACGGACTCCCAGAAGCTTGGATTACAGAAGTACGCCACTACTCCAAGCCGGAGATTCACGATTGAAAGCAGAATGACATGAGCTACACGCAGCTCCGATTTTTTTTTTTTTTTGTGTCTGACCTACTTTGAAAGACATTGTAGTCGATTTTCTTACTACTATCGCTGTTGGAAACCAGGTGATAACCGCACAGTATTTTAGAGACGATCAGGTAATGAAAATTTAGAATAAGTAAAACAGTATCAAAAGAAGTTGTGTGGTGGAGCAGCACATGCAATTCACGCTTCCTAGATAATCGTTACTGCATAGAATAATTCTTTTGTCTGCGGCGTCTTCAGTATCCGTCTTCTGGAAATTTTGCTTGCAGTATATTTTGCAATCTTTTCGTTATGAGTTGGTGCTTGGTTTCCCGATGTTCTTTTGTTTAGTGCATTCGCCTCCTCTTAACCCTGAGAAAGCACATACCGAAACTGAGGCACTGCCGGCTGTTCATAAGCAGTGCTCGATGAAGTTATTTCACTTTTTATTCGTTGCCTTTAATATTCTTCTCAACAGTGGTGAGTGCTGCCTGCAGAAAGCGTTTATCTTGCGAATTCGCGTGAAAGTTTGTGTTCCCTGTGAGGCCCACTACTTGGGATTAACTTGACTGCTCCAGCCAGGTGGCTCGTTGGTCTAGGGGTATGATTCCTGCTTTGGGTGCAGGAGGTCCCGGGTTCAAATCCCGGACGAGCCCTGCCATTTTGACCGTGCTGAAGCGTAGGTGGAACTCAGCCCCGGTTGCAGCTCCTCAATGAAGAGTAGATGCCTGTTATAGCACGTGGATATAACAAGAATGCGGCGCCAGTAAAGTACGTAGGTGTAATTCGGCAGAAAGGCAGACGGTAATTTTGCATGCAACGGAAAACAAGGTTGTCTTTGCGGGATATGTGCACCGTGAGTGGAGATTCAGCTTAATTGTGCGACAGTCTACCCTCATCTTACTAGCGACGGCAACAACCAAGGGGTGGCATGTAAGATTGAGCGTGGCTAAGAGTTTCTCATTATTAGTTAGCATCACACTTTGACAGAGCTGTGACAAGGCGAGTAGGGTGAGCTCAGGAAAGCCAGTAGCAAGCGCACTTGAAGTAGCCCTGAAGAACCGGATTATAAATTTTGCCAGCCATAATGGAGCTAGGGGCGTTCTCAGTTACCAAATACCGGTGCAATAAGAGAGCTACAGTATTTGACAGTAAAATGACGCCCTATCCGTCTAGCATACAACATTGCTTGTCTCTGCATACGCGGACGTGAGGTCATCTCGGAAATGAAATCCGAAATATAGATTAAAATTGATTGTGTTCCCGCCCGGCATCGAACCGGGCACCTTCTGCGTGTAAAGCAGACGTGATAACCGCTACACCACGGAAACGACGGTTCTTTTCATGTACCACCCGGAGACTCGTAATAGCAACAGTTTTTCTTCTGTGTTAGCAAGGGCATCGGCTACGAGCTCCCTCCGATTCGTGAAGTTCCTGCAGTAAAAGACGTCGATGAAAACAATCCAACCGCGACAGACAGGGAGAACGCTGGCTGAGCTGCAGCCCTACATGGTGAGACCATCAAAGGTGGCGTCATTCACATGCAGTGCGTTTTCGGAACGAATAGGCTCGTTGGTTTAGGGGTATGATTCCTGCTTCGGGTGCAGGAGGTCCCGGGTTCAAATCCCGGACGAGCCCTTGCGTTTTGTACAACGGTGTGGTAACAAATCGCATGGCGGCGGCTGTTTCGCGCATTTCCAGGCCTCCAAGTCAGCGCTAAAATCCGACAACCAGTTCTGAAACCGTTTCATGTTTCATTTGAGCCATGTGCACCCTGCTGATGGAACGTTTGAAGTTGATTTAAATGGTCACAGTAGAGATCGTAGCAAGTGTCTTGCTGAGTGCGACGAAAACGGGTTTCCGCCCGCAATCGAGCCGGGGACCTTCTGCGTGTTCGGCACGGCGCCTGGGCTCGGCGGCAGCTGCTGCTCTTTCCTTCCTTACGAGATACCGTCGATTCGCGCAGTCGTTATTGCAAAAGATGTCACCAAAGGCAATCGCTTCGATAGCGGCACTTTGCCTGGGCTCGGCGGCAGCTCTACATGGAGGCACCAGCAGCCCAGCCAGGCCGCCGCCGCCACCGGTGCGCCACAGCGCAAGGAGCCGGCGGCCGCCCTGCAATGCCCCTGTTGTTGCATATTCCACCCGCCCCATATCCTCTCCATGTCTGACTCACTACCCCAAATGACACTGCAGTCGACGTGCTTATTACTATCGCTTTTGGAAGAACCAAGGCGCAGTATTCTAGTGTCGAACCGGTACTGCAAATTGGGATTAAGCAAAAATTTATTGTGTGGTCGAGCGACAGCCTCGGCTCGCTCTTCCTACATGATCGCTTCTTGTGCGCAATAATTCCTAGCTCGCCGATGGCTTCGGAGTTGGTCTTCTCGAAGTTTTGCTTTCGCACTGCATTCCACAATCTTTTCGTTATGAGTTGTGTGCTTCGGTTTCCCGACTTTCTTGTGTTTAGTGCGTTTGGCTTCTCTTTACCCTTAGCCACCGCTTGTCGAAATTTCCACACTATCATCTGTCGATCTGCAGAGCTCGATGAAGGCATCGCGGCCGTTCCTGAGCTCGTGGAACGGTCGAATCTGTAGTTGTTTCCAGATCTCTCCCACACAACGGACTCCCAGAAGCTTGGATTACAGAAGTACGCCACTACTCCCAGCCGGAGATTCACGATTGAAAGCAGAATGACATGAGCTACACGCAGCTCCGATTTTTTTTTTTTTTGTGTCTGACCTACTTTGAAAGACATTGTAGTCGATTTTCTTACTACTATCGCTGTTGGAAACCAGGTGATAACCGCACAGTATTTTAGAGACGATCAGGTAATGAAAATTTAGAATAAGTAAAACAGTATCAAAAGAAGTTGTGTGGTGGAGCAGCACATGCAATTCACGCTTCCTAGATAATCGTTACTGCATAGAATAATTCTTTTGTCTGCGGCGTCTTCAGTATCCGTCTTCTGGAAATTTTGCTTGCAGTATATTTTGCAATCTTTTCGTTATGAGTTGGTGCTTGGTTTCCCGATGTTCTTTTGTTTAGTGCATTCGCCTCCTCTTAACCCTGAGAAAGCACATACCGAAACTGAGGCACTGCCGGCTGTTCATAAGCAGTGCTCGATGAAGTTATTTCGCTTTTTATTCGTTGCCTTTAATATTCTTCTCAACAGTGGTGAGTGCTGCCTGCAGAAAGCGTTTATCTTGCGAATTCGCGTGAAAGTTTGTGTTCCCTGTGAGGCCCACTACTTGGGATTAACTTGACTGCTCCAGCCAGGTGGCTCGTTGGTCTAGGGGTATGATTCCTGCTTTGGGTGCAGGAGGTCCCGGGTTCAAATCCCGGACGAGCCCTGCCATTTTGACCGTGCTGAAGCGTAGGTGGAACTCAGCCCCGGTTGCAGCTCCTCAATGAAGAGTAGATGCCTGTTATAGCACGTGGATATAACAAGAATGCGGCGCCAGTAAAGTACGTAGGTGTAATTCGGCAGAAAGGCAGACGGTAATTTTGCATGCAACGGAAAACAAGGTTGTCTTTGCGGGATATGTGCACCGTGAGTGGAGATTCAGCTTAATTGTGCGACAGTCTACCCTCATCTTACTAGCGACGGCAACAACCAAGGGGTGGCATGTAAGATTGAGCGTGGCTAAGAGTTTCTCATTATTAGTTAGCATCACACTTTGACAGAGCTGTGACAAGGCGAGTAGGGTGAGCTCAGGAAAGCCAGTAGCAAGCGCACTTGAAGTAGCCCTGAAGAACCGGATTATAAATTTTGCCAGCCATAATGGAGCTAGGGGCGTTCTCAGTTACCAAATACCGGTGCAATAAGAGAGCTACAGTATTTGACAGTAAAATGACGCCCTATCCGTCTAGCATACAACATTGCTTGTCTCTGCATACGCGGACGTGAGGTCATCTCGGAAATGAAATCCGAAATATAGATTAAAATTGTTGTGTTCCCGCCCGGCATCGAACCGGGCACCTTCTGCGTGTAAAGCAGACGTGATAACCGCTACACCACGGAAACGACGGTTCTTTTCATGTACCACCCGGAGACTCGTAATAGCAACAGTTTTTCTTCTGTGTTAGCAAGGGCATCGGCTACGAGCTCCCTCCGATTCGTGAAGTTCCTGCAGTAAAAGACGTCGGTGAAAACAATCCAACCGCGACAGACAGGGAGAACGCTGGCTGAGCTGCAGCCCTACATGGTGAGACCATCAAAGGTGGCGTCATTCACATGCAGTGCGTTTTCGGAACGAATAGGCTCGTTGGTCTAGGGGTATGATTCCTGCTTCGGGTGCAGGAGGTCCCGGGTTCAAATCCCGGACGAGCCCTTGCGTTTTGTACAACGGTGTGGTAACAAATCGCATGGCGGCGGCTGTTTCGCGCATTTCCAGGCCTCCAAGTCAGCGCTAAAATCCGACAACCAGTTCTGAAACCGTTTCATGTTTCATTTGAGCCATGTGCACCCTGCTGATGGAACGTTTGAAGTTGATTTAAATGGTCACAGTAGAGATCGTAGCAAGTGTCTTGCTGAGTGCGACGAAAACGGGTTTCCGCCCGCAATCGAGCCGGGGACCTTCTGCGTGTTCGGCACGGCGCCTGGGCTCGGCGGCAGCTGCTGCTCTTTCCTTCCTTACGAGATACCGTCGATTCGCGCAGTCGTTATTGCAAAAGATGTCACCAAAGGCAATCGCTTCGATAGCGGCACTTTGCCTGGGCTCGGCGGCAGCTCTACATGGAGGCACCAGCAGCCCAGCCAGGCCGCCGCCGCCACCGGTGCGCCACAGCGCAAGGAGCCGGCGGCCGCCCTGCAATGCCCCTGTTGCTGCATATTCCACCCGCCCCATATCCTCTCCATGTCTGACTCACTACCCCAAATGACACTGCAGTCGACGTGCTTATTACTATCGCTTTTGGAAGAACCAAGGCGCAGTATTCTAGTGTCGAACCGGTACTGCAAATTGGGATTAAGCAAAAATTTATTGTGTGGTCGAGCGACAGCCTCGGCTCGCTCTTCCTACATGATCGCTTCTTGTGCGGAATAATTCCTAGCTCGCCGATGGCTTCGGAGTTGGTCTTCTCGAAGTTTTGCTTTCGCACTGCATTCCACAATCTTTTCGTTATGAGTTGTGTGCTTCGGTTTCCCGACTTTCTTGTGTTTAGTGCGTTTGGCTTCTCTTTACCCTTAGCCACCGCTTGTCGAAATTTCCACACTATCATCTGTCGATCTGCAGAGCTCGATGAAGGCATCGCGGCCGTTCCTGAGCTCGTGGAACGGTCGAATCTGTAGTTGTTTCCAGATCTCTCCCACACAACGGACTCCAGAAGCTT
>NW_026048614.1:55000-57389 GCF_023864345.2 Schistocerca serialis cubense | reverse complement strand
TTCTTCTTAGAGGGACAGGCGGCTTCTAGCCGCACGAGATTGAGCAATAACAGGTCTGTGATGCCCTTAGATGTTCTGGCCGCACGCGCGCTACACTGAAGGAATCAGCGTGTCTTCCTAGGGCCGAAAGGTCGGGGTAACCCGCTGAACCTCCTTCGTGCTAGGGATTGGGGCTTGCAATTGTTCCCCATGAACGAGGAATTCCCAGTAAGCGCGAGTCATAAGCTCGCGTTGATTACGTCCCTGCCCTTTGTACACACCGCCCGTCGCTACTACCGATTGAATGATTTAGTGAGGTCTTCGGACTGGTACGCGGCATTGACTCTGTCGTTGCCGATGCTACCGGAAAGATGACCAAACTTGATCATTTAGAGGAAGTAAAAGTCGTAACAAGGTTTCCGTAGGTGAACCTGCGGAAGGATCATTACCGACTAGACTGCATGTCTTTCGATGTGCGTGTCGTGTCGCGCAACACGCTACCTGTACGGCTCGCAGTAGCCGTGCGCCGCGTGCGGAACCACGCGTGCTTCTCAAAACTAACGCCAATGTTGTGTGGTACGAGCGCTGAAGCGCTGGAGCGGCTGGCCTGCGGCACCTGGCGCCTGGCGCCGGTTTTGAATGACTTTCGCCCGACTGCCTGTCCGCTCCGGTGTGGAGCCGTACGACGCCCATCGGCCGTGAGGCCGTTGGACACAGAACGCTTGAACAGGGGCCGCCACACGCCTACGTCCCGCCTATGCAACTGTCTTGAAAGAGACAGTGGAAACTAAGAAAAGATCACCCAGGACGGTGGATCACTCGGCTCGTGGGTCGATGAAGAACGCAGCAAATTGCGCGTCGACATGTGAACTGCAGGACACATGAACAATCGACGTTTCGAACGCACATTGCGGTCCATGGATTCCGTTCCCGGGGCCACGTCTGGCTGAGGGTCGGCTACGTATACTGAAGCGCGCGGCGTTTGCCCCCGCTTCGCAGACCTGGGAGCGTCGCGGCCCGCCTGTGGGGCCGGCCGCGCCTCCTTAAACGTGCGATGCGCGCCCGTCGCCTGGCGGTTCGCATACCGGTACTTACTCGGTAGCGTGCACAGCCGGCTGGCGGTGTGGCGTGCGACACCTCGTACAACGACCTCAGAGCAGGCGAGACTACCCGCTGAATTTAAGCATATTACTAAGCGGAGGAAAAGAAAACTAACAAGGATTCCCCCAGTAGCGGCGAGCGAACAGGGAAGAGTCCAGCACCGAACCCCGCAGGCTGCCGCCTGTCGTGGCATGTGGTGTTTGGGAGGGTCCACTACCCCGACGCCTCGCGCCGAGCCCAAGTCCAACTTGAATGAGGCCACGGCCCGTAGAGGGTGCCAGGCCCGTAGCGGCCGGTGCGAGCGTCGGCGGGACCTCTCCTTCGAGTCGGGTTGCTTGAGAGTGCAGCTCCAAGTGGGTGGTAAACTCCATCTGAGACTAAATATGACCACGAGACCGATAGCGAACAAGTACCGTGAGGGAAAGTTGAAAAGAACTTTGAAGAGAGAGTTCAAAAGTACGTGAAACCGTTCTGGGGTAAACGTGAGAAGTCCGAAAGGTCGAACGGGTGAGATTCACGCCCATCCGGCCACTGGCCTCCGCCCTCGGCAGATGGGGCCGGCCGCCCCGCGCGGAGCAATCCGCGGCGGGGTCGTGTCCGGTTGCCTTTCCACTCGCCGCGGGGTGGGGGCCGTTCCGGTGTGCGGTGGGCCGCACTTCTCCCCTAGTAGGACGTCGCGACCCGCTGGGTGCCGGCCTACGGCCCGGGTGCGCAGCCTGTCCTTCCGCGGGCCTCGGTTCGCGTCTGTTGGGCAGAGCCCCGGTGTCCTGGCTGGCTGCCCGGCGGTATATCTGGAGGAGTCGATTCGCCCCTTTGGGCGCTCGGGCTCCCGGCAAGCGCGCGCGGTTCTTCCCGGATGACGGACCTACCTGGCCCGGCCCCCGGACCCGCGCCGCTGTTGGCTCGGGATGCTCTCGGGCGGAATAATCGCTCCCGTCAGCGGCGCTTCAGCTTTGGACAATTTCACGACCCGTCTTGAAACACGGACCAAGGAGTCTAACATGTGCGCGAGTCATTGGGCTGTACGAAACCTAAAGGCGTAATGAAAGTGAAGGTCTCGCCTTGCGCGGGCCGAGGGAGGATGGGGCTTCCCCGCCCTTCACGGGGCGGCGGCCTCCGCACTCCCGGGGCGTCTCGTCCTCATTGCGAGGTGAGGGCGCACCTAGAGCGTACACGTTGGGGACCCGAAAGATGGTGAACTATGCCTGGCCAGGACGAAGTCAGGGGAAACCCTGATGGAGGTCCGTAGCGATTCTGACGTGCAAATCGATCGTCGGAGCTGGGTATAGGGGCGAAAGACTAATCGAAC
>NW_026048614.1:45000-50000 GCF_023864345.2 Schistocerca serialis cubense | reverse complement strand
CAAATCAGATGATGCCGCAGGCATCCACTTACTATAATCACAATCAACAAACCGACCGGCCGCCCCCCCCCCCCCCCATTACACCTTTCCATACAACAATGTGTACCTTAACCTAAACTATACTGTACCTTAACCTAAACTATACTGTACCTTAACCTAAACTATACTGTACCTTAACCTAAACTATACTGTACCTTAACCTAAACTATACTGTACCTTAACCTAAACTATACTGTACCTTAACCTAACCTATACGGTACCTCAACCTAACCTATGTTGCGCCTCAACCTAACCTATGTTGCGCCTTAACCTAACCTATGTTGCGCCTTAACCTAACCTATGTTGCGCCTTAACCTAACCTATGTTGCGCCTTAACCTAACCTATGTTGCGCCTTAACCTAACCTATGTTGCGCCTTAACCTAACCTATGTTGCGCCTTAACCTAACCTATGTTGCGCCTTAACCTAACCTATGTTGCGCCTTAACCTAACCTATGTTGCGCCTTAACCTAACCTATGTTGCGCCTTAACCTAACCTATGTTGCGCCTTAACCTAACCTATGTTGCGCCTTAACCTAACCTATGTTGCGCCTTAACCTAACCTATGTTGCGCCTTAACCTAACCTATGTTGCGCCTTAACCTAACCTATGTTGCGCCTTAACCTAACCTATGTTGCGCCTTAACCTAACCTAGTGTTGCGCCTTAACCTAACCTATGTTGCGCCTTAACCTAACCTATGTTGCGCCTTAACCTAACCTATGTTGCGCCTTAACCTAACCTATGTTGCGCCTTAACCTAACCTATGTTGCGCCTTAACCTAACCTATGTTGCGCCTTAACCTAACCTATGTTGCGCCTTAAACCCAACCTATGTTGCGCCTTAACCCAACCTATGTTGCGCCTTAACCAACCTATGTTGCGCCTTAACCCAACCTATGTTGCGCCTTAACCCAACCTATGTTGCGCCTTAACCCAACCTATGTTGCGCCTTAACCCAACCTATGTTGGGCCTTAACCCAACCTATGTTGCGCCTTAACCCAACCTATGTTGCGCCTTAACCCAACCTATGTTGCGCCTTAACCCAACCTATGTTGCGCCTTAACCCAACCTATGTTGCGCCTTTAACCCAACCTATGTTGCGCCTTAACCCAACCTATGTTGCGCCTTAACCCAACCTATGTTGGGCCTTAACCCAACCTATGTTGGGCCTTAACCCAACCTATGTTGGGCCTTAACCCAACCTATGTTGGGCCTTAACCCAACACACGTTGGGCCTTAACCCAACACACGTTGGGCCTTAACCCAACACACGTTGGGCCTTAACCCAACACACGTTGGGCCTTAACCCAACACACGTTGGGCCTTAACCCAACACACGTTGGGCCTTAACCCAACACACGTTGGGCCTTAACCCAACACACGTTGGGCCTTAACCCAACACACGTTGGGCCTTAACCCAACACACGTTGGGCCTTTACCCAACACACGTTGGGCCTTAACCCAACACACGTTGGGCCTTAACCCAACACACGTTGGGCCTTAACCCAACACACGTTGGGCCTTAACCCAACACACGTTGGGCCTTAACCCAACACACGTTGGGCCTTAACCCAACACACGTTGGGCCTTAACCTGCTCTGTAATTGTCATACGACGCGTTAAATTAGTGTAGTGTTGCCTAACTGCAACCCCCGCAATATAGTTTGCTACTCGCACTGCCCGGTCCCCAGTGTATCGCTTCATGTTAAACACCTTGCAGCTATACACTGTAATGTGGATGGCAGCAGGACGTACATGCTCAATGCCCTTTGCAGTTGTTCATTGGCATTTGCAGTTGTTCATTGGCATTCGCATGGCGAAGCACTTAGCCTACGCTGTGGTACGGCCTGTGTCAACTGTCCGCTGATGTTGTACGTCCAAATCACACACTGTACTGCACATTGGTCCTCATGTACTGAATGATACATCGTGGTACATGTGACCGTACAACGACTGCGCCAACAACGGCGAACCATGCGGTCCAAATGTTGTGCACTCAGCTACGTGTCGTCTCCCTATAAGAGCTGGATTGCAGTGTGGTATGCCCTGGATGGCGATCAGCATGAGCCGTCTGTTGATGTAGTGGCGCGTGTTGTCAGACGTAGTCGTCTCTTCTCACACACCGTGATAGCATGGTGCACTGCGTTCCACATCTGCGACATGCGACAGAGGCCGGTTGACAGTCGTTCGCGCAATGGACATCGCATACGTACGGGGGCCACCTTCCACGTGTTCGCGAAGCGTGCACATGTTGTTGCGTGTATGTGGGCAGACATAGTGTGTCGTGACACCTGACACAGGCATGCAACAATCGTTGAATTTGCAAATGGCGATGGACGCCTACGTTTGCTGGTGACGTTACGCAAATGAACAACTGGTAAACCGTTGTGGTGCGGTTGTTCTCGCTAGAGGTGAATCAGTGATGGCGACGATCGGTTGAGCTACCAACCGGTTGTTCCAGCGATACCCACCATGCCCACGAACGTGAATGGCATCTGGGTGTGAAGCGATACGCGGCGGTGGCTGGGTGGGACCGTCCCCGGCCGGTGAGGGGGGGCCTCCCGGCGTGCTGGCCGCGCGGTGCGTGGGCGCACGCGCTACAGCCGGCTGGTGGGGGCGGCCAGTGGCAGGCGCGCCGGCCGACGGAGGCGGCAGGCGGCGCAGCTGCGCGCCGGCGCACCCTGCACGCGGCGCCGTGCGGCCAAAGTAGGTCCTCGCGGGCCCGGTGCGAAGCGCGGTGGACATCTGCAGTGTGCTGGTCCGATTGAGGACTGTGTGCGCTGAGGATGCGCCGCCGCCCGGCGCTCGGCGCCGCGACGCCGTCTGCTGCTCGGTCGCCTCTGCGGTTCTCGCAGGTGGTTTGTATCGCAGCTGTGCGGACGTGTTGGCGCGTGCGCTGTGCTGGGAGAGTTCGCTTCGGCACCCAAGTGGGGCTTTTGTCCTTCTGTGGCGCTGGCGTTGGAGCTGCCGGTCACCGTAGGTGGCGCGTGTTGTCTCCCGCCGGCAATGCCACGACAGCACGCTCCCGGGCCTCTGTCGGCAGCGGCAAGCTCAGTTGGGAGCACGGGTGGTCGCACCTAAAGCGTCTACTCGCCAAACCCCGGGCGATTGCGCCTCTCTCGAACCCGACCAAGTACTTAGGACGGCGCTGCGCGCCGCCGGGACCTGAGAGGGTTTCGAGGTGTATGGTGCAGGGGAGCTCAGCCTCCTCCTGTTTGCAGAATAATTGAGCGGACGCTTGCGTGTTCGCGCGGGCCCCCGGGACACACTCCCGGGCGGCCGGCTGCTCAGCTCTAGTTGACGCAGCTCCCTGGTTGATCCTGCCAGTAGTCATATGCTTGTCTCAAAGATTAAGCCATGCATGTCTCAGTACAAGCCGCATTAAGGTGAAACCGCGAATGGCTCATTAAATCAGTTATGGTTCCTTAGATCGTACCCACGTTACTTGGATAACTGTGGTAATTCTAGAGCTAATACATGCAAACAGAGTCCCGACCAGAGATGGAAGGGACGCTTTTATTAGATCAAAACCAATCGGTCGGCTCGTCCGGTCCGTTTGCCTTGGTGACTCTGAATAACTTTGGGCTGATCGCACGGTCCTCGTACCGGCGACGCATCTTTCAAATGTCTGCCTTATCAACTGTCGATGGTAGGTTCTGCGCCTACCATGGTTGTAACGGGTAACGGGGAATCAGGGTTCGATTCCGGAGAGGGAGCCTGAGAAACGGCTACCACATCCAAGGAAGGCAGCAGGCGCGCAAATTACCCACTCCCGGCACGGGGAGGTAGTGACGAAAAATAACGATACGGGACTCATCCGAGGCCCCGTAATCGGAATGAGTACACTTTAAATCCTTTAACGAGTATCTATTGGAGGGCAAGTCTGGTGCCAGCAGCCGCGGTAATTCCAGCTCCAATAGCGTATATTAAAGTTGTTGCGGTTAAAAAGCTCGTAGTTGGATTTGTGTCCCACGCTGTTGGTTCACCGCCCGTCGGTGTTTAACTGGCATGTATCGTGGGACGTCCTGCCGGTGGGGCGAGCTGAAGGCGTGCGACGCGCCTCGTGCGTGCTCGTGCGTCCCGAGGCGGACCCCGTTGCAATCCTACCAGGGTGCTCTTGAGTGAGTGTCTCGGTGGGCCGGCACGTTTACTTTGAACAAATTAGAGTGCTTAAAGCAGGCAAGCCCGCCTGAATACTGTGTGCATGGAATAATGGAATAGGACCTCGGTTCTATTTTGTTGGTTTTCGGAACCCGAGGTAATGATTAATAGGGACAGGCGGGGGCATTCGTATTGCGACGTTAGAGGTGAAATTCTTGGATCGTCGCAAGACGAACAGAAGCGAAAGCATTTGCCAAGTATGTTTTCATTAATCAAGAACGAAAGTTAGAGGTTCGAAGGCGATCAGATACCGCCCTAGTTCTAACCATAAACGATGCCAGCCAGCGATCCGCCGCAGTTCCTCCGATGACTCGGCGGGCAGCCTCCGGGAAACCAAAGCTTTTGGGTTCCGGGGGAAGTATGGTTGCAAAGCTGAAACTTAAAGGAATTGACGGAAGGGCACCACCAGGAGTGGAGCCTGCGGCTTAATTTGACTCAACACGGGAAACCTCACCAGGCCCGGACACCGGAAGGATTGACAGATTGATAGCTCTTTCTTGATTCGGTGGGTGGTGGTGCATGGCCGTTCTTAGTTGGTGGAGCGATTTGTCTGGTTAATTCCGATAACGAACGAGACTCTAGCCTGCTAACTAGTCGCGTGACATCCTTCGTGCTGTCAGCGATTACTTTTCTTCTTAGAGGGACAGGCGGCTTCTAGCCGCACGAGATTGAGCAATAACAGGTCTGTGATGCCCTTAGATGTTCTGGGCCGCACGCGCGCTACACTGAAGGAATCAGCGTGTCTTCCTAGGCCGAAAGGTCGGGGTAACCCGCTGAACCTCCTTCGTGCTAGGGATTGG
>NW_026048614.1:40000-42500 GCF_023864345.2 Schistocerca serialis cubense | reverse complement strand
TTGGTTGCTTAAGACAGCAGGACGGTGGCCATGGAAGTCGGAATCCGCTAAGGAGTGTGTAACAACTCACCTGCCGAAGCAACTAGCCCTGAAAATGGATGGCGCTGAAGCGTCGTGCCTATACTCGGCCGTCAGTCTGGCAGTCATGGCCGGTCCTTGCGGCCGGCCGCGAAGCCCTGACGAGTAGGAGGGTCGCGGCGGTGGGCGCAGAAGGGTCTGGGCGTGAGCCTGCCTGGAGCCGCCGTCGGTGCAGATCTTGGTGGTAGTAGCAAATACTCCAGCGAGGCCCTGGAGGGCTGACGCGGAGAAGGGTTTCGTGTGAACAGCCGTTGCACACGAGTCAGTCGATCCTAAGCCCTAGGAGAAATCCGATGTTGATGGGGGCCGTCATAGCATGATGCACTTTGTGCTGGCCCCCGTTGGGCGAAAGGGAATCCGGTTCCTATTCCGGAACCCGGCAGCGGAACCGATACAAGTCGGGCCCCTCTTTTAGAGATGCTCGTCGGGGTAACCCAAAAGGACCCGGAGACGCCGTCGGGAGATCGGGGAAGAGTTTTCTTTTCTGCATGAGCGTTCGAGTTCCCTGGAATCCTCTAGCAGGGAGATAGGGTTTGGAACGCGAAGAGCACCGCAGTTGCGGCGGTGTCCCGATCTTCCCCTCGGACCTTGAAAATCCGGGAGAGGGCCACGTGGAGGTGTCGCGCCGGTTCGTACCCATATCCGCAGCAGGTCTCCAAGGTGAAGAGCCTCTAGTCGATAGAATAATGTAGGTAAGGGAAGTCGGCAAATTGGATCCGTAACTTCGGGATAAGGATTGGCTCTGAGGATCGGGGCGTGTCGGGCTTGGTCGGGAAGTGGGTCAGCGCTAACGTGCCGGGCCTGGGCGAGGTGAGTGCCGTAGGGGTGCCGGTAAGTGCGGGCGTTTAGCGCGGGCGTGGTCTGCTCTCGCCGTTGGTTGGCCTCGTGCTGGCCGGCGGTGCAGGATGCGCGCGCCTGCGCGGCGTTCGCGCCCCGGTGCTTCAACCTGCGTGCAGGATCCGAGCTCGGTCCCGTGCCTTGGCCTCCCACGGATCTTCCTTGCTGCGAGGCCGCGTCCGCCTTAGCGTGCTCCTCCGGGGGCGCGCGGGTGCGCGGATTCTCTTCGGCCGCCATTCAACGATCAACTCAGAACTGGCACGGACTGGGGGAATCCGACTGTCTAATTAAAACAAAGCATTGCGATGGCCCTAGCGGGTGTTGACGCAATGTGATTTCTGCCCAGTGCTCTGAATGTCAACGTGAAGAAATTCAAGCAAGCGCGGGTAAACGGCGGGAGTAACTATGACTCTTGTCGAGTATGTCGAGCGGTGCTACGAGGGCAGCACGACAGTGATAGCGGACGGCGCCGGCGTGGGCGTGTCTGTGCAGCCAGCACGGGGCGTTCGCCAGGGCGATCCCCTCTCCCCCCTCCTGTTCAACTTTGCGGTGGACTACGTTTTAGGCCAACTGCCCTCCCACATCGGAGCTCGGATCCTCGGTCGCAGAGTCAACGCTGCGGCCTTTGCAGATGACGTCTTGCTGTTTGCAGCGACCCCGAGGGGCTTGCAGTCCCTCATCGACGCAGCTACCGCAGCCCTCGCCCACCTGGGGCTGCAGATCAACGCCCGGAAGTGTTTCACCCTCGCCTTAGTCGCGTCAGGGCGCGAGAAGAAGGTGAAGGTGGACAGCAATGTCACCTTCACAGCAGGCAATACCACCATGCCTGCCCTGCGTGTGGGTGAAACCTTCCGGTACCTGGGGCTGCAATTTTCCACGGCGGGTCGCTGTGTCTTCAATCCACGTAGCCACCTGGTGGAGCAGCTTGACGTCATCTCCCGAGCTCCGCTGAAGCCGCAACAGCGCCTCCACGCTCTCACCAACGTACTTCTCCCTGGCCTGTACCACGGGCTGGCCCTCAGCCGCACCCGGGTGGGTGCATTGAAGTCGGCCGACGTTACCATCCGGGCCGCCGTCAGGAGATGGTTCCGCCTTCCGGCGGACACCCCCCTGGGATACTTCCACGCTCCTGTTGCCCAGGGGGGCCTCGGCATTCCATCTTGCCGATGGATGGGTCCGACCCTCCGTCGGTCCCGTCTCCTGGCGCTGAAGAAGATAGGGCCAGCCTGCGACGGTGCAGGCATGGATGAGGTACAGCGTGAGATCGAGGTGCTGGAGCGCCACCTAATGTGGGAGGGCCACCTCCTCAAATCGTCAACGCAGGTTGGGGAAATGTGGGCGGCGCGCCTACACATCGCCATTGACGGTGCGGCACTGTCATCTTCTGCCGCCGTCAGTGGCCAACATCAGTGGGTCGCCGACACCAGTCGCCTGCTATCTGGGCGTGAATACATCGACGCCCTCCGCGCCCGCATCAACGCCTTCCCTACGAAGGCCCGGCGCAGTCGCGGGCGGGAGGCGGACACCAGATGCCGCGCGGGGTGCCAGGCCGTGGAGACCGCCAACCACGTACTTCAGGCTTGCT
>NW_026048614.1:32500-35000 GCF_023864345.2 Schistocerca serialis cubense | reverse complement strand
GTTGCGCCTTAACCCAACCTATGTTGCGCCTTAACCCAACCTATGTTGCGCCTTAACCCAACCTATGTTGCGCCTTAACCCAACCTATGTTGCGCCTTAACCCAACCTATGTTGCGCCTTAACCCAACCTATGTTGGGCCTTAACCCAACCTATGTTGCGCCTTAACCCAACCTATGTTGCGCCTTAACCCAACCTATGTTGCGCCTTAACCCAACCTATGTTGCGCCTTAACCCAACCTATGTTGCGCCTTAACCCAACCTATGTTGCGCCTTAACCCAACCTATGTTGCGCCTTAACCCAACCTATGTTGGGCCTTAACCCAACCTATGTTGGGCCTTAACCCAACCTATGTTGGGCCTTAACCCAACACACGTTGGGCCTTAACCCAACACACGTTGGGCCTTAACCCAACACACGTTGGGCCTTAACCCAACACACGTTGGGCCTTAACCCAACACACGTTGGGCCTTAACCCAACACACGTTGGGCCTTAACCCAACACACGTTGGGCCTTAACCCAACACACGTTGGGCCTTAACCCAACACACGTTGGGCCTTAACCCAACACACGTTGGGCCTTAACCCAACACACGTTGGGCCTTAACCCAACACACGTTGGGCCTTAACCCAACACACGTTGGGCCTTAACCCAACACACGTTGGGCCTTAACCCAACACACGTTGGGCCTTAACCCAACACACGTTGGGCCTTAACCCAACACACGTTGGGCCTTAACCCAACACACGTTGGGCCTTAACCTGCTCTGTAATTGTCATACGACGCGTTAAATTAGTGTAGTGTTGCCTAACTGCAACCCCCGCAATATAGTTTGCTACTCGCACTGCCCGGTCCCCAGTGTATCGCTTCATGTTAAACACCTTGCAGCTATACACTGTAATGTGGATGGCAGCAGGACGTACATGCTCAATGCCCTTTGCAGTTGTTCATTGGCATTTGCAGTTGTTCATTGGCATTCGCATGGCGAAGCACTTAGCCTACGCTGTGGTACGGCCTGTGTCAACTGTCCGCTGATGTTGTACGTCCAAATCACACACTGTACTGCACATTGGTCCTCATGTACTGAATGATACATCGTGGTACATGTGACCGTACAACGACTGCGCCAACAACGGCGAACCATGCGGTCCAAATGTTGTGCACTCAGCTACGTGTCGTCTCCCTATAAGAGCTGGATTGCAGTGTGGTATGCCCTGGATGGCGATCAGCATGAGCCGTCTGTTGATGTAGTGGCGCGTGTTGTCAGACGTAGTCGTCTCTTCTCACACACCGTGATAGCATGGTGCACTGCGTTCCACATCTGCGACATGCGACAGAGGCCGGTTGACAGTCGTTCGCGCAATGGACATCGCATACGTACGGGGGCCACCTTCCACGTGTTCGCGAAGCGTGCACATGTTGTTGCGTGTATGTGGGCAGACATAGTGTGTCGTGACACCTGACACAGGCATGCAACAATCGTTGAATTTGCAAATGGCGATGGACGCCTACGTTTGCTGGTGACGTTACGCAAATGAACAACTGGTAAACCGTTGTGGTGCGGTTGTTCTCGCTAGAGGTGAATCAGTGATGGCGACGATCGGTTGAGCTACCAACCGGTTGTTCCAGCGATACCCACCATGCCCACGAACGTGAATGGCATCTGGGTGTGAAGCGATACGCGGCGGTGGCTGGGTGGGACCGTCCCCGGCCGGTGAGGGGGGGCCTCCCGGCGTGCTGGCCGCGCGGTGCGTGGGCGCACGCGCTACAGCCGGCTGGTGGGGGCGGCCAGTGGCAGGCGCGCCGGCCGACGGAGGCGGCAGGCGGCGCAGCTGCGCGCCGGCGCACCCTGCACGCGGCGCCGTGCGGCCAAAGTAGGTCCTCGCGGGCCCGGTGCGAAGCGCGGTGGACATCTGCAGTGTGCTGGTCCGATTGAGGACTGTGTGCGCTGAGGATGCGCCGCCGCCCGGCGCTCGGCGCCGCGACGCCGTCTGCTGCTCGGTCGCCTCTGCGGTTCTCGCAGGTGGTTTGTATCGCAGCTGTGCGGACGTGTTGGCGCGTGCGCTGTGCTGGGAGAGTTCGCTTCGGCACCCAAGTGGGGCTTTTGTCCTTCTGTGGCGCTGGCGTTGGAGCTGCCGGTCACCGTAGGTGGCGCGTGTTGTCTCCCGCCGGCAATGCCACGACAGCACGCTCCCGGGCCTCTGTCGGCAGCGGCAAGCTCAGTTGGGAGCACGGGTGGTCGCACCTAAAGCGTCTACTCGCCAAACCCCGGGCGATTGCGCCTCTCTCGAACCCGACCAAGTACTTAGGACGGCGCTGCGCGCCGCCGGGACCTGAGAGGGTTTCGAGGTGTATGGTGCAGGGGAGCTCAGCCTCCTCCTGTTTGCAGAATAATTGAGCGGACGCTTGCGTGTTCGCGCGGGCCCCCGGGACACACTCCCGGGCGGCCGGCTGCTCAGCTCTAGTTGACGCAGCTCCCTGGTTGATCCTGCCAGTAGTC
>NW_026048614.1:20000-25000 GCF_023864345.2 Schistocerca serialis cubense | reverse complement strand
CAGTATCGCCATCTATGAAAATACGGCGAAACCACATGCAATACCTCCATCTATGCGAATCTGACAACACTACGTCCGCCATGTCGAGCGCACCACAAAACACAGCGCCATCTGTAGGTCTCCCGCGGCATGACGTCCTGCAACGACGATACCGCCATCTATGAGACGCCAAGCCGACTAAGACAGCGATGGGCCCACAGTGCCCATCTTTCGACCCCACCCACAAAGCCTGCGTCCTCTGTCGACCACAGCACCCCAACGCCAGCGCCTCTGCCGCACGAAATCGTCGACCGGCAATCACTCCACCGGCGCCCCACCCTAACCGCCCAACTCGCAACTCCAGCGGATGAACGGCGGACTTTTCCCGCAGTCGCAATGTGCAATCCACCCCTATAACTTGCGTTTCATGAAGAGTTATGTCCAATATGCGACATTCCCGCTGTCCCTATACATGAGCTGCGAGCTGTACCAGTTACGAGCTAGAGACGCGATCGCGTTGCTCTCTGTACGAATGCCGATGCTGAGCGGTCAGCTAGGAGGCGCTCCATCCATGTCGGTACCGGTGGGCGTTGCACTCGCAGTCGCAAAAACGTACGGCAAGTATATTACTCGGAAGAGTTTATGACAGTCCAAGCCCCCCTGCGTGGGGAGCGTCTTTCTAGGCCATGACCCACCGGAAGGGCGCAGCGTCCCCCACCCCAGACATGTGACGTCACACTATCGGTATTGACGACTCGACTCATTGCTTATAATCATTTGCCATACACCGGTGGAAGCTGCCGAGACGAGTAGCTACATAGCGCGCTCGCCGTGTCACTAATGTACAGAGATACAACAGTTTCGACTGGAACCGGATTAAACGTATACACGGCGCTGATTAGTAATACATAGACCCATCAGAATACAGATAATATATACAACTGTCCGTATACATGCTGAAAGACTCTGCTCACAATCACAACCACACGGCAGCCACACACTCTTATCACGCACTACTCTCCGCCTGTAACACGCACACAGACAATATGTAAGCACCAGCATGGAACAACACCCAGTGCATCCTCTCCGCCACATGAGACAATCCACACTGTCATAACCAGACTGGGAGGTCCACTCAGAAAACGGAATATCCCACCCCCCCGACAACCACCATTGCTCAGCTAAGCCACCAACACCCACACATGTCCTACACAGGGGTGCACCCAACATCACAATACTGCCTCCTCTCACAGCACACAAACAATGGCAGGAATGAAAGACACAGGTCTGCCACAAGCATGGAATCGGAGCGCCGCCTGTCATGAGCCAAAGGTGCATCCTGACGTGGCAAATCAGATGATGCCGCAGGCATCCACTTACTATAATCACAATCAACAAACCGACCGGCCGCCCCCCCCCCCCCCCCCCATTACACCTTTCCATACAACAATGTGTACCTTAACCTAAACTATACTGTACCTTAACCTAAACTATACTGTACCTTAACCTAAACTATACTGTACCTTAACCTAAACTATACTGTACCTTAACCTAAACTATACTGTACCTTAACCTAAACTATACTGTACCTTAACCTAAACTATACTGTACCTTAACCTAACCTATACGGTACCTCAACCTAACCTATATTGTGCCTCAACCTAACCTATGTTGCGCCTTAACCTAACCTATGTTGCGCCTTAACCTAACCTATGTTGCGCCTTAACCTAACCTATGTTGCGCCTTAACCTAACCTATGTTGCGCCTTAACCTAACCTATGTTGCGCCTTAACCTAACCTATGTTGCGCCTTAACCTAACCTATGTTGCGCCTTAACCTAACCTATGTTGCGCCTTAACCTAACCTATGTTGCGCCTTAACCTAACCTATGTTGCGCCTTAACCTAACCTATGTTGCGCCTTAACCTAACCTATGTTGCGCCTTAACCTAACCTATGTTGCGCCTTAACCTAACCTATGTTGCGCCTTAACCTAACCTATGTTGCGCCTTAACCTAACCTATGTTGCGCCTTAACCTAACCTATGTTGCGCCTTAACCTAACCTATGTTGCGCCTTAACCTAACCTATGTTGCGCCTTAACCTAACCTATGTTGCGCCTTAACCTAACCTATGTTGCGCCTTAACCTAACCTATGTTGCGCCTTAACCTAACCTATGTTGCGCCTTAACCTAACCTATGTTGCGCCTTAACCCAACCTATGTTGCGCCTTAACCCAACCTATGTTGCGCCTTAACCCAACCTATGTTGCGCCTTAACCCAACCTATGTTGCGCCTTAACCCAACCTATGTTGCGCCTTAACCCAACCTATGTTGCGCCTTAACCCAACCTATGTTGGGCCTTAACCCAACCTATGTTGGGCCTTAACCCAACCTATGTTGCGCCTTAACCCAACCTATGTTGCGCCTTAACCCAACCTATGTTGCGCCTTAACCCAACCTATGTTGCGCCTTAACCCAACCTATGTTGCGCCTTAACCCAACCTATGTTGCGCCTTAACCCAACCTATGTTGGGCCTTAACCCAACCTATGTTGGGCCTTAACCCAACCTATGTTGGGCCTTAACCCAACACACGTTGGGCCTTAACCCAACACACGTTGGGCCTTAACCCAACACACGTTGGGCCTTAACCCAACACACGTTGGGCCTTAACCCAACACACGTTGGGCCTTAACCCAACACACGTTGGGCCTTAACCCAACACACGTTGGGCCTTAACCCAACACACGTTGGGCCTTAACCCAACACACGTTGGGCCTTAACCCAACACACGTTGGGCCTTAACCCAACACACGTTGGGCCTTAACCCAACACACGTTGGGCCTTAACCCAACACACGTTGGGCCTTAACCCAACACACGTTGGGCCTTAACCCAACACACGTTGGGCCTTAACCCAACACACGTTGGGCCTTAACCCAACACACGTTGGGCCTTAACCCAACACACGTTGGGCCTTAACCCAACACACGTTGGGCCTTAACCTGCTCTGTAATTGTCATACGACGCGTTAAATTAGTGTAGTGTTGCCTAACTGCAACCCCCGCAATATAGTTTGCTACTCGCACTGCCCGGTCCCCAGTGTATCGCTTCATGTTAAACACCTTGCAGCTATACACTGTAATGTGGATGGCAGCAGGACGTACATGCTCAATGCCCTTTGCAGTTGTTCATTGGCATTTGCAGTTGTTCATTGGCATTCGCATGGCGAAGCACTTAGCCTACGCTGTGGTACGGCCTGTGTCAACTGTCCGCTGATGTTGTACGTCCAAATCACACACTGTACTGCACATTGGTCCTCATGTACTGAATGATACATCGTGGTACATGTGACCGTACAACGACTGCGCCAACAACGGCGAACCATGCGGTCCAAATGTTGTGCACTCAGCTACGTGTCGTCTCCCTATAAGAGCTGGATTGCAGTGTGGTATGCCCTGGATGGCGATCAGCATGAGCCGTCTGTTGATGTAGTGGCGCGTGTTGTCAGACGTAGTCGTCTCTTCTCACACACCGTGATAGCATGGTGCACTGCGTTCCACATCTGCGACATGCGACAGAGGCCGGTTGACAGTCGTTCGCGCAATGGACATCGCATACGTACGGGGGCCACCTTCCACGTGTTCGCGAAGCGTGCACATGTTGTTGCGTGTATGTGGGCAGACATAGTGTGTCGTGACACCTGACACAGGCATGCAACAATCGTTGAATTTGCAAATGGCGATGGACGCCTACGTTTGCTGGTGACGTTACGCAAATGAACAACTGGTAAACCGTTGTGGTGCGGTTGTTCTCGCTAGAGGTGAATCAGTGATGGCGACGATCGGTTGAGCTACCAACCGGTTGTTCCAGCGATACCCACCATGCCCACGAACGTGAATGGCATCTGGGTGTGAAGCGATACGCGGCGGTGGCTGGGTGGGACCGTCCCCGGCCGGTGAGGGGGGGCCTCCCGGCGTGCTGGCCGCGCGGTGCGTGGGCGCACGCGCTACAGCCGGCTGGTGGGGGCGGCCAGTGGCAGGCGCGCCGGCCGACGGAGGCGGCAGGCGGCGCAGCTGCGCGCCGGCGCACCCTGCACGCGGCGCCGTGCGGCCAAAGTAGGTCCTCGCGGGCCCGGTGCGAAGCGCGGTGGACATCTGCAGTGTGCTGGTCCGATTGAGGACTGTGTGCGCTGAGGATGCGCCGCCGCCCGGCGCTCGGCGCCGCGACGCCGTCTGCTGCTCGGTCGCCTCTGCGGTTCTCGCAGGTGGTTTGTATCGCAGCTGTGCGGACGTGTTGGCGCGTGCGCTGTGCTGGGAGAGTTCGCTTCGGCACCCAAGTGGGGCTTTTGTCCTTCTGTGGCGCTGGCGTTGGAGCTGCCGGTCACCGTAGGTGGCGCGTGTTGTCTCCCGCCGGCAATGCCACGACAGCACGCTCCCGGGCCTCTGTCGGCAGCGGCAAGCTCAGTTGGGAGCACGGGTGGTCGCACCTAAAGCGTCTACTCGCCAAACCCCGGGCGATTGCGCCTCTCTCGAACCCGACCAAGTACTTAGGACGGCGCTGCGCGCCGCCGGGACCTGAGAGGGTTTCGAGGTGTATGGTGCAGGGGAGCTCAGCCTCCTCCTGTTTGCAGAATAATTGAGCGGACGCTTGCGTGTTCGCGCGGGCCCCCGGGACACACTCCCGGGCGGCCGGCTGCTCAGCTCTAGTTGACGCAGCTCCCTGGTTGATCCTGCCAGTAGTCATATGCTTGTCTCAAAGATTAAGCCATGCATGTCTCAGTACAAGCCGCATTAAGGTGAAACCGCGAATGGCTCATTAAATCAGTTATGGTTCCTTAGATCGTACCCACGTTACTTGGATAACTGTGGTAATTCTAGAGCTAATACATGCAAACAGAGTCCCGACCAGAGATGGAAGGGACGCTTTTATTAGATCAAAACCAATCCGTCGGCTCGTCCGGTCCGTTTGCCTTGGTGACTCTGAATAACTTTGGGCTGATCGCACGGTCCTCGTACCGGCG
>NW_026048614.1:7500-12500 GCF_023864345.2 Schistocerca serialis cubense | reverse complement strand
GAAATCGTCGACCGGCAATCACTCCACCGGCGCCCCACCCTAACCGCCCAACTCGCAACTCCAGCGGATGAACGGCGGACTTTTCCCGCAGTCGCAATGTGCAATCCACCCCTATAACTTGCGTTTCATGAAGAGTTATGTCCAATATGCGACATTCCCGCTGTCCCTATACATGAGCTGCGAGCTGTACCAGTTACGAGCTAGAGACGCGATCGCGTTGCTCTCTGTACGAATGCCGATGCTGAGCGGTCAGCTAGGAGGCGCTCCATCCATGTCGGTACCGGTGGGCGTTGCACTCGCAGTCGCAAAAACGTACGGCAAGTATATTACTCGGAAGAGTTTATGACAGTCCAAGCCCCCCTGCGTGGGGAGCGTCTTTCTAGGCCATGACCCACCGGAAGGGCGCAGCGTCCCCCACCCCAGACATGTGACGTCACACTATCGGTATTGACGACTCGACTCATTGCTTATAATCATTTGCCATACACCGGTGGAAGCTGCCGAGACGAGTAGCTACATAGCGCGCTCGCCGTGTCACTAATGTACAGAGATACAACAGTTTCGACTGGAACCGGATTAAACGTATACACGGCGCTGATTAGTAATACATAGACCCATCAGAATACAGATAATATATACAACTGTCCGTATACATGCTGAAAGACTCTGCTCACAATCACAACCACACGGCAGCCACACACTCTTATCACGCACTACTCTCCGCCTGTAACACGCACACAGACAATATGTAAGCACCAGCATGGAACAACACCCAGTGCATCCTCTCCGCCACATGAGACAATCCACACTGTCATAACCAGACTGGGAGGTCCACTCAGAAAACGGAATATCCCACCCCCCCGACAACCACCATTGCTCAGCTAAGCCACCAACACCCACACATGTCCTACACAGGGGTGCACCCAACATCACAATACTGCCTCCTCTCACAGCACACAAACAATGGCAGGAATGAAAGACACAGGTCTGCCACAAGCATGGAATCGGAGCGCCGCCTGTCATGAGCCAAAGGTGCATCCTGACGTGGCAAATCAGATGATGCCGCAGGCATCCACTTACTATAATCACAATCAACAAACCGACCGGCCGCCCCCCCCCCCCCCCCATTACACCTTTCCATACAACAATGTGTACCTTAACCTAAACTATACTGTACCTTAACCTAAACTATACTGTACCTTAACCTAAACTATACTGTACCTTAACCTAAACTATACTGTACCTTAACCTAAACTATACTGTACCTTAACCTAAACTATACTGTACCTTAACCTAAACTATACTGTACCTTAACCTAACCTATACGGTACCTCAACCTAACCTATATTGTGCCTCAACCTAACCTATGTTGCGCCTTAACCTAACCTATGTTGCGCCTTAACCTAACCTATGTTGCGCCTTAACCTAACCTATGTTGCGCCTTAACCTAACCTATGTTGCGCCTTAACCTAACCTATGTTGCGCCTTAACCTAACCTATGTTGCGCCTTAACCTAACCTATGTTGCGCCTTAACCTAACCTATGTTGCGCCTTAACCTAACCTATGTTGCGCCTTAACCTAACCTATGTTGCGCCTTAACCTAACCTATGTTGCGCCTTAACCTAACCTATGTTGCGCCTTAACCTAACCTATGTTGCGCCTTAACCTAACCTATGTTGCGCCTTAACCTAACCTATGTTGCGCCTTAACCTAACCTATGTTGCGCCTTAACCTAACCTATGTTGCGCCTTAACCTAACCTATGTTGCGCCTTAACCTAACCTATGTTGCGCCTTAACCTAACCTATGTTGCGCCTTAACCTAACCTATGTTGCGCCTTAACCTAACCTATGTTGCGCCTTAACCTAACCTATGTTGCGCCTTAACCTAACCTATGTTGCGCCTTAACCTAACCTATGTTGCGCCTTAACCTAACCTATGTTGCGCCTTAACCTAACCTATGTTGCGCCTTAACCCAACCTATGTTGCGCCTTAACCCAACCTATGTTGCGCCTTAACCCAACCTATGTTGCGCCTTAACCCAACCTATGTTGCGCCTTAACCCAACCTATGTTGCGCCTTAACCCAACCTATGTTGCGCCTTAACCCAACCTATGTTGCGCCTTAACCCAACCTATGTTGGGCCTTAACCCAACCTATGTTGCGCCTTAACCCAACCTATGTTGCGCCTTAACCCAACCTATGTTGCGCCTTAACCCAACCTATGTTGCGCCTTAACCCAACCTATGTTGCGCCTTAACCCAACCTATGTTGCGCCTTAACCCAACCTATGTTGCGCCTTAACCCAACCTATGTTGGGCCTTAACCCAACCTATGTTGGGCCTTAACCCAACCTATGTTGGGCCTTAACCCAACACACGTTGGGCCTTAACCCAACCTATGTTGGGCCTTAACCCAACACACGTTGGGCCTTAACCCAACACACGTTGGGCCTTAACCCAACACACGTTGGGCCTTAACCCAACACACGTTGGGCCTTAACCCAACACACGTTGGGCCTTAACCCAACACACGTTGGGCCTTAACCCAACACACGTTGGGCCTTAACCCAACACACGTTGGGCCTTAACCCAACACACGTTGGGCCTTAACCCAACACACGTTGGGCCTTAACCCAACACACGTTGGGCCTTAACCCAACACACGTTGGGCCTTAACCCAACACACGTTGGGCCTTAACCCAACACACGTTGGGCCTTAACCCAACACACGTTGGGCCTTAACCCAACACACGTTGGGCCTTAACCTGCTCTGTAATTGTCATACGACGCGTTAAATTAGTGTAGTGTTGCCTAACTGCAACCCCCGCAATATAGTTTGCTACTCGCACTGCCCGGTCCCCAGTGTATCGCTTCATGTTAAACACCTTGCAGCTATACACTGTAATGTGGATGGCAGCAGGACGTACATGCTCAATGCCCTTTGCAGTTGTTCATTGGCATTTGCAGTTGTTCATTGGCATTCGCATGGCGAAGCACTTAGCCTACGCTGTGGTACGGCCTGTGTCAACTGTCCGCTGATGTTGTACGTCCAAATCACACACTGTACTGCACATTGGTCCTCATGTACTGAATGATACATCGTGGTACATGTGACCGTACAACGACTGCGCCAACAACGGCGAACCATGCGGTCCAAATGTTGTGCACTCAGCTACGTGTCGTCTCCCTATAAGAGCTGGATTGCAGTGTGGTATGCCCTGGATGGCGATCAGCATGAGCCGTCTGTTGATGTAGTGGCGCGTGTTGTCAGACGTAGTCGTCTCTTCTCACACACCGTGATAGCATGGTGCACTGCGTTCCACATCTGCGACATGCGACAGAGGCCGGTTGACAGTCGTTCGCGCAATGGACATCGCATACGTACGGGGGCCACCTTCCACGTGTTCGCGAAGCGTGCACATGTTGTTGCGTGTATGTGGGCAGACATAGTGTGTCGTGACACCTGACACAGGCATGCAACAATCGTTGAATTTGCAAATGGCGATGGACGCCTACGTTTGCTGGTGACGTTACGCAAATGAACAACTGGTAAACCGTTGTGGTGCGGTTGTTCTCGCTAGAGGTGAATCAGTGATGGCGACGATCGGTTGAGCTACCAACCGGTTGTTCCAGCGATACCCACCATGCCCACGAACGTGAATGGCATCTGGGTGTGAAGCGATACGCGGCGGTGGCTGGGTGGGACCGTCCCCGGCCGGTGAGGGGGGGCCTCCCGGCGTGCTGGCCGCGCGGTGCGTGGGCGCACGCGCTACAGCCGGCTGGTGGGGGCGGCCAGTGGCAGGCGCGCCGGCCGACGGAGGCGGCAGGCGGCGCAGCTGCGCGCCGGCGCACCCTGCACGCGGCGCCGTGCGGCCAAAGTAGGTCCTCGCGGGCCCGGTGCGAAGCGCGGTGGACATCTGCAGTGTGCTGGTCCGATTGAGGACTGTGTGCGCTGAGGATGCGCCGCCGCCCGGCGCTCGGCGCCGCGACGCCGTCTGCTGCTCGGTCGCCTCTGCGGTTCTCGCAGGTGGTTTGTATCGCAGCTGTGCGGACGTGTTGGCGCGTGCGCTGTGCTGGGAGAGTTCGCTTCGGCACCCAAGTGGGGCTTTTGTCCTTCTGTGGCGCTGGCGTTGGAGCTGCCGGTCACCGTAGGTGGCGCGTGTTGTCTCCCGCCGGCAATGCCACGACAGCACGCTCCCGGGCCTCTGTCGGCAGCGGCAAGCTCAGTTGGGAGCACGGGTGGTCGCACCTAAAGCGTCTACTCGCCAAACCCCGGGCGATTGCGCCTCTCTCGAACCCGACCAAGTACTTAGGACGGCGCTGCGCGCCGCCGGGACCTGAGAGGGTTTCGAGGTGTATGGTGCAGGGGAGCTCAGCCTCCTCCTGTTTGCAGAATAATTGAGCGGACGCTTGCGTGTTCGCGCGGGCCCCCGGGACACACTCCCGGGCGGCCGGCTGCTCAGCTCTAGTTGACGCAGCTCCCTGGTTGATCCTGCCAGTAGTCATATGCTTGTCTCAAAGATTAAGCCATGCATGTCTCAGTACAAGCCGCATTAAGGTGAAACCGCGAATGGCTCATTAAATCAGTTATGGTTCCTTAGATCGTACCCACGTTACTTGGATAACTGTGGTAATTCTAGAGCTAATACATGCAAACAGAGTCCCGACCAGAGATGGAAGGGACGCTTTTATTAGATCAAAACCAATCGGTCGGCTCGTCCGGTCCGTTTGCCTTGGTGACTCTGAATAACTTTGGGCTGATCGCACGGTCCTCGTACCGGCGACGCATCTTTCAAATGTCTGCCTTATCAACTGTCGATGGTAGGTTCTGCGCCTACCATGGTTGTAACGGGTAACGGGGAATCAGGGTTCGATTCCGGAGAGGGAGCCTGAGAAACGGCTACCACATCCAAGGAAGGCAGCAGGCGCGCAAATTACCCACTCCCGGCACGGGGAGGTAGTGACGAAAAATAACGATACGGGACTCATCCGAGGCCC
>NW_026048614.1:0-5000 GCF_023864345.2 Schistocerca serialis cubense | reverse complement strand
TGAAACCGTTCTGGGGTAAACGTGAGAAGTCCGAAAGGTCGAACGGGTGAGATTCACGCCCATCCGGCCACTGGCCTCCGCCCTCGGCAGATGGGGCCGGCCGCCCGCGCGGAGCAATCCGCGGCGGGGTCGTGTCCGGTTGCCTTTCCACTCGCCGCGGGGTGGGGCCGTTCCGGTGTGCGGTGGGCCGCACTTCTCCCCTAGTAGGACGTCGCGACCCGCTGGGTGCCGGCCTACGGCCCGGGTGCGCAGCCTGTCCTTCCGCGGGCCTCGGTTCGCGTCTGTTGGGCAGAGCCCCGGTGTCCTGGCTGGCTGCCCGGCGGTATATCTGGAGGAGTCGATTCGCCCCTTTGGGCGCTCGGGCTCCCGGCAAGCGCGCGCGGTTCTTCCCGATAGTAATCCTGCTCAGTACGAGAGGAACCGCAGGTTCGGACATTTGGTTCACGCACTCGGCCGAGCGGCCGGTGGTGCGAAGCTACCATCCGTGGGATTAAGCCTGAACGCCTCTAAGGCCGAATCCCGTCTAGCCATTGCGGCAACGATATCGCTAAGGAGTCCCGAGGGTCGAAAGGCTCGAAAATACGTGACTTTACTAGGCGCGGTCGACCCACGTGGCGCCGCGCCGTACGGGCCCAACTTGTTTGCCGGACGGGGCACTCGGGCGGCGCTGTCTGGGATCTGTTCCCGGCGCCGCCCTGCCCCTACCGGTCGACCATGGGTGTCTATAGTTCGATGTCGGGACTCGGAATCGTCTGTAGACGACTTAGGTACCGGGCGGGGTGTTGTACTCGGTAGAGCAGTTGCCACGCTGCGATCTGTTGAGACTCAGCCCTAGCTTGGGGGATTCGTCTTGTCGCGAGACGAGACCCCCAGGGGCTGGCCGCCAACAGGGGCACGTGTGGGCTGCTTTTGCTTCTTGCCTCTGTACGGCGTATCGGTCTGGCCGGGCGCGCCGCACCCAGGGCGCTGCATTGGGTGCGGCGGACGGCGGCGTATCGGTTGGCGGGCCCCTTGCCGCCTGCGCGGGCGCTGCGATGGGTGCCGCCTCCGTGCGCGCGGCGGGGGAGGCGGCGCCGGCCGGGCGCCTTGTGTCCTGCCGCGCTACAGCGTATCGCTTTGGCGACCGGCGATGGGTGCCGCGATGGGTGCCGGACGGTCGATGTCGGCCCACCGGCCGGCGCGCCGCGCGGAGGCGGCGTCGTCGGGCGGGTGTCGGGCGGTGCCCGGCGGTCGACGGTACGTTTTCGCCGTCCCGTGGTAACACAGCGTCCACCGCAGTACGGTGACCTACAATACCACTCCACTATGGATGTGAAATAAAATATAATAACACATGATGCTCCGCAAGAAAATAGACTTGGGATAGGGTGTGTCGTTGGCAAGTCCCCGGGGCGGCTAGTGTGGGTGGTGATAAGTCCGTAGTGGGCGAGGTATTACGACGATGCCGCCATCTATGCGAATGTGACGCAACGACATTGACATCCAGCCCAGAAACGGCACCTCCATCTACAGGGATCCGACGGAACTACGCCAACCATGCCGGCAAAACAGTATCGCCATCTATGAAAATACGGCGAAACCACATGCAATACCTCCATCTATGCGAATCTGACAACACTACGTCCGCCATGTCGAGCGCACCACAAAACACAGCGCCATCTGTAGGTCTCCCGCGGCATGACGTCCTGCAACGACGATACCGCCATCTATGAGACGCCAAGCCGACTAAGACAGCGATGGGCCCACAGTGCCCATCTTTCGACCCCACCCACAAAGCCTGCGTCCTCTGTCGACCACAGCACCCCAACGCCAGCGCCTCTGCCGCACGAAATCGTCGACCGGCAATCACTCCACCGGCGCCCCACCCTAACCGCCCAACTCGCAACTCCAGCGGATGAACGGCGGACTTTTCCCGCAGTCGCAATGTGCAATCCACCCCTATAACTTGCGTTTCATGAAGAGTTATGTCCAATATGCGACATTCCCGCTGTCCCTATACATGAGCTGCGAGCTGTACCAGTTACGAGCTAGAGACGCGATCGCGTTGCTCTCTGTACGAATGCCGATGCTGAGCGGTCAGCTAGGAGGCGCTCCATCCATGTCGGTACCGGTGGGCGTTGCACTCGCAGTCGCAAAAACGTACGGCAAGTATATTACTCGGAAGAGTTTATGACAGTCCAAGCCCCCCTGCGTGGGGAGCGTCTTTCTAGGCCATGACCCACCGGAAGGGCGCAGCGTCCCCCACCCCAGACATGTGACGTCACACTATCGGTATTGACGACTCGACTCATTGCTTATAATCATTTGCCATACACCGGTGGAAGCTGCCGAGACGAGTAGCTACATAGCGCGCTCGCCGTGTCACTAATGTACAGAGATACAACAGTTTCGACTGGAACCGGATTAAACGTATACACGGCGCTGATTAGTAATACATAGACCCATCAGAATACAGATAATATATACAACTGTCCGTATACATGCTGAAAGACTCTGCTCACAATCACAACCACACGGCAGCCACACACTCTTATCACGCACTACTCTCCGCCTGTAACACGCACACAGACAATATGTAAGCACCAGCATGGAACAACACCCAGTGCATCCTCTCCGCCACATGAGACAATCCACACTGTCATAACCAGACTGGGAGGTCCACTCAGAAAACGGAATATCCCACCCCCCCGACAACCACCATTGCTCAGCTAAGCCACCAACACCCACACATGTCCTACACAGGGGTGCACCCAACATCACAATACTGCCTCCTCTCACAGCACACAAACAATGGCAGGAATGAAAGACACAGGTCTGCCACAAGCATGGAATCGGAGCGCCGCCTGTCATGAGCCAAAGGTGCATCCTGACGTGGCAAATCAGATGATGCCGCAGGCATCCACTTACTATAATCACAATCAACAAACCGACCGGCCGCCCCCCCCCCCCCCCCCATTACACCTTTCCATACAACAATGTGTACCTTAACCTAAACTATACTGTACCTTAACCTAAACTATACTGTACCTTAACCTAAACTATACTGTACCTTAACCTAAACTATACTGTACCTTAACCTAAACTATACTGTACCTTAACCTAAACTATACTGTACCTTAACCTAAACTATACTGTACGTTAACCTAACCTATACGGTACCTCAACCTAACCTATGTTGCGCCTCAACCTAACCTATGTTGCGCCTTAACCTAACCTATGTTGCGCCTTAACCTAACCTATGTTGCGCCTTAACCTAACCTATGTTGCGCCTTAACCTAACCTATGTTGCGCCTTAACCTAACCTATGTTGCGCCTTAACCTAACCTATGTTGCGCCTTAACCTAACCTATGTTGCGCCTTAACCTAACCTATGTTGCGCCTTAACCTAACCTATGTTGCGCCTTAACCTAACCTATGTTGCGCCTTAACCTAACCTATGTTGCGCCTTAACCTAACCTATGTTGCGCCTTAACCTAACCTATGTTGCGCCTTAACCTAACCTATGTTGCGCCTTAACCTAACCTATGTTGCGCCTTAACCTAACCTATGTTGCGCCTTAACCTAACCTATGTTGCGCCTTAACCTAACCTATGTTGCGCCTTAACCTAACCTATGTTGCGCCTTAACCTAACCTATGTTGCGCCTTAACCTAACCTATGTTGCGCCTTAACCTAACCTATGTTGCGCCTTAACCTAACCTATGTTGCGCCTTAACCCAACCTATGTTGCGCCTTAACCCAACCTATGTTGCGCCTTAACCCAACCTATGTTGCGCCTTAACCCAACCTATGTTGCGCCTTAACCCAACCTATGTTGCGCCTTAACCCAACCTATGTTGCGCCTTAACCCAACCTATGTTGGGCCTTAACCCAACCTATGTTGCGCCTTAACCCAACCTATGTTGCGCCTTAACCCAACCTATGTTGCGCCTTAACCCAACCTATGTTGCGCCTTAACCCAACCTATGTTGCGCCTTAACCCAACCTATGTTGCGCCTTAACCCAACCTATGTTGGGCCTTAACCCAACCTATGTTGGGCCTTAACCCAACCTATGTTGGGCCTTAACCCAACACACGTTGGGCCTTAACCCAACACACGTTGGGCCTTAACCCAACACACGTTGGGCCTTAACCCAACACACGTTGGGCCTTAACCCAACACACGTTGGGCCTTAACCCAACACACGTTGGGCCTTAACCCAACACACGTTGGGCCTTAACCCAACACACGTTGGGCCTTAACCCAACACACGTTGGGCCTTAACCCAACACACGTTGGGCCTTAACCCAACACACGTT
This sequence comes from Schistocerca serialis cubense, assembly GCF_023864345.2. Lineage (NCBI taxonomy): Eukaryota > Metazoa > Arthropoda > Insecta > Orthoptera > Acrididae > Schistocerca > Schistocerca serialis. The sequence continues at coordinate 701 of NW_026048614.1, read as the reverse complement.
GGGCCTTAACCCAACACACGTTGGGCCTTAACCCAACACACGTTGGGCCTTAACCCAACACACGTTGGGCCTTAACCCAACACACGTTGGGCCTTAACCCAACACACGTTGGGCCTTAACCCAACACACGTTGGGCCTTAACCCAACACACGTTGGGCCTTAACCCAACACACGTTGGGCCTTAACCCAACACACGTTGGGCCTTAACCTGCTCTGTAATTGTCATACGACGCGTTAAATTAGTGTAGTGTTGCCTAACTGCAACCCCCGCAATATAGTTTGCTACTCGCACTGCCCGGTCCCCAGTGTATCGCTTCATGTTAAACACCTTGCAGCTATACACTGTAATGTGGATGGCAGCAGGACGTACATGCTCAATGCCCTTTGCAGTTGTTCATTGGCATTTGCAGTTGTTCATTGGCATTCGCATGGCGAAGCACTTAGCCTACGCTGTGGTACGGCCTGTGTCAACTGTCCGCTGATGTTGTACGTCCAAATCACACACTGTACTGCACATTGGTCCTCATGTACTGAATGATACATCGTGGTACATGTGACCGTACAACGACTGCGCCAACAACGGCGAACCATGCGGTCCAAATGTTGTGCACTCAGCTACGTGTCGTCTCCCTATAAGAGCTGGATTGCAGTGTGGTATGCCCTGGATGGCGATCAGCATGAGCCGTCTGTTGATGTAGTGG
>NW_026048613.1:20000-25000 GCF_023864345.2 Schistocerca serialis cubense | reverse complement strand
CCTCGTTCATGGGGAACAATTGCAAGCCCCAATCCCTAGCACGAAGGAGGTTCAGCGGGTTACCCCGACCTTTCGGCCTAGGAAGACACGCTGATTCCTTCAGTGTAGCGCGCGTGCGGCCCAGAACATCTAAGGGCATCACAGACCTGTTATTGCTCAATCTCGTGCGGCTAGAAGCCGCCTGTCCCTCTAAGAAGAAAAGTAATCGCTGACAGCACGAAGGATGTCACGCGACTAGTTAGCAGGCTAGAGTCTCGTTCGTTATCGGAATTAACCAGACAAATCGCTCCACCAACTAAGAACGGCCATGCACCACCACCCACCGAATCAAGAAAGAGCTATCAATCTGTCAATCCTTCCGGTGTCCGGGCCTGGTGAGGTTTCCCGTGTTGAGTCAAATTAAGCCGCAGGCTCCACTCCTGGTGGTGCCCTTCCGTCAATTCCTTTAAGTTTCAGCTTTGCAACCATACTTCCCCCGGAACCCAAAAGCTTTGGTTTCCCGGAGGCTGCCCGCCGAGTCATCGGAGGAACTGCGGCGGATCGCTGGCTGGCATCGTTTATGGTTAGAACTAGGGCGGTATCTGATCGCCTTCGAACCTCTAACTTTCGTTCTTGATTAATGAAAACATACTTGGCAAATGCTTTCGCTTCTGTTCGTCTTGCGACGATCCAAGAATTTCACCTCTAACGTCGCAATACGAATGCCCCCGCCTGTCCCTATTAATCATTACTCGGGTTCCGAAAACCAACAAAATAGAACCGAGGTCCTATTCCATTATTCCATGCACACAGTATTCAGGCGGGCTTGCCTGCTTTAAGCACTCTAATTTGTTCAAAGTAAACGTGCCCGGCCCACCGAGACACTCAATAAAGAGCACCCTGGTAGGATTTCAACGGGGTCCGCCTCGGGACGCACGAGCACGCACGAGGCGGTCGCACGCCTTCGGCTCGCCCCACCGGCAGGACGTCCCACGATACATGCCAGTTAAACACCGACGGGCGGTGAACCAACAGCGTGGGACACAAATCCAACTACGAGCTTTTTAACCGCAACAACTTTAATATACGCTATTGGAGCTGGAATTACCGCGGCTGCTGGCACCAGACTTGCCCTCCAATAGATACTCGTTAAAGGATTTAAAGTGTACTCATTCCGATTACGGGGCCTCGATGAGTCCCGTATCGTTATTTTTCGTCACTACCCTCCCCGTGCCGGGAGTGGGTAATTTGCGCGCCTGCTGCCTTCCTTGGATGTGGTAGCCGTTTCTCAGGCTCCCTCTCCGGAATCGAACCCTGATTCCCGTTACCCGTTACAACCATGGTAGGCGCAGAACCTACCATCGACAGTTGATAAGGCAGACATTTGAAAGATGCGTCGCCGGTACGAGGACCGTGCGATCAGCCCTAAGTTATTCAGAGTCACCAAGGCAACGGACCGGACGAGCCGACCGATTGGTTTTGATCTAATAAAAGCGTCCCTTCCATCTCTGGTCGGGACTCTGTTTGCATGTATTAGCTCTAGAATTACCACAGTTATCCAAGTAACGTGGGTACGATCTAAGGAACCATAACTGATTTAATGAGCCATTCGCGGTTTCACCTTAATGCGGCTTGTACTGAGACATGCATGGCTTAATCTTTGAGACAAGCATATGACTACTGGCAGGATCAACCAGGGAGCTGCGTCAACTAGAGCTGAGCAGCCGGCCGCCCGGGAGTGTGTCCCGGGGGCCCGCGCGAACACGCAAGCGTCCGCTCAATTATTCTGCAAACAGGAGGAGGCTGAGCTCCCCTGCACAACACACCTCGAAACCCTCTCAGGTCCGGCGGCGCGCAGCGCCGTCCTAAGTACTTGGTCGGGTTCGAGAGAGGCGCAATCGCCGGAGTTAGGCGAGTAGACGCTTTAGGTGCGACCACCCGTGCTCCCAACTGAGCTTGCCGCTGCCGACAGAGGCCCGGGAGCGTGCTGTCGTGGCATTGCCGGCGGGAGACAACACGCGCCACCTACGGTGACCGGCAGCTCCAACGCCAGCGCCACAGAAGGACAAAAGCCCTACTTGGGTGCCGAAGCGAACTCTCCCAGCACAGCGCACGCGCCAACACGTCCGCACAGCTGCGATACAAACCACCTGCGAGAACCGCTGGGGCGACCGAGCAGCAGACGGCGTCGCGGCGCCGAGCGCCGGGCGGCGGCGCATCCTCAGCGCACAAAGTCCTCAATCGGACCAGCACACTGCAGATGGCCACCGCGCTTCGCACCGGGCCCGCGAGGACCTACTTTGGCCGCAAGGCGCCGCGAGCAGGGGGGCGCCGGCGCGCAGCTGCGCCGCCTGCCGCGTCCGTCGGCCGGCGCGCCCTGCCACCGGCCGCCCCCACCAGCCGGCTGTAGCGCGTGCGCCCACGCACCGCGCTGCCAGCACGCCGGGCGGCCCCCCCCTCACCGGCCGGGGACGGTCCCACCCCAGCCACCGCCGCGTATCGCCTCACACCCAGATCCCCTTTCACGTTCGTGGGCATGGTGGGTCCCCCTTTCACGTTCGTGGGCATGGTGGGTATCCCTGAAACAACCGGTTAATAGCTCGACCGATCGTCGCCAACACTGATTCACCTCTAGCGAGAACAACCGCACCACAACGGGTTACCGGTTGTTCATTTGCGTAACGTCACCAGCAAACGTACACGTCCATCGCCATTTGCAACGAGTATTGCATGCCTGTGTCAGGTGTCACAACACACTACGTCTGCCCACATAGACGCAACAACATGTGCACGCCTAGAGAACACGTGGAAGGTAGACCCCGTACGTATGCGGTGTCCATTGCGCGAACGACTGTCAGCCCGCCTCTGCAGCATGTCGCAGATGTGGAACGCGGTGCAACATGCTATCACGGTGTGTGAGAAGAGACGACTACGTCCGAATACACGCTCCACTACATCAACAGACTGCTCATGCTGATCGCCATCCAGGGCGTCCGTTCCTCCCACACGTCTGTATGGCGTACCACACTGCAATCCAGCTCTTATAGGGAGACGACACGTAGCTGCGTGCACAATATTTGGACTGTATGGTCCGCCGTTGCTAGGCGCTGTCGTCATACGGTCACATGGGCCACGATGTATCATTCAGTACATACGGAGCAATGTGCAGTACAGTTGTGGGTTTTGCGTACATCGGCGGACAGGTGACAGGCCGTACCACAACGTAGGCTGAGTACGTCGGCATGCGAAGGCATTGAACATGCAAACTTCTCACCGACCAGCTTGCGAAGGCAGGGGGGAAGGGGGGGGGGCATGTACGTCCTGCTGCTATCCACACTACAGTGTATAGCAGGAGCATGTGGAAAGTCAGCAACACCTGCAAGGTGTTTAACATGACGCGATACACAGGGGACCGGGCAGTGCGAGTAGCGAACTATATTGCGAGGGTTGCGGTTAGGCAACACTACACTACTTTAACGGGTTGCATAACAATTACAGAGCAGGTTCAGCGACAACGTGCGTCAGGTTAAGGCGCAATATAGTTTAGGTTACGGCGCACTTTAGGTTAGGTTAAGGCACATTATAGGTTAGGTTAAGGCACAACATGGGTTACGTTAAGGCACAACATGGGTTACGTTAAGGCACAACATGGGTTAGGTTAAGGCACAACATGGGTTAGGTTAAGGCACAACATGGGTTAGGTTAAGGCACAACATGGGTTAGGTTAAGGCACAACATGGGTTAGGTTAAGGCACAACATGGGTTAGGTTAAGGCACAACATGGGTTAGGTTAAGGCACAACATGGGTTAGGTTAAGGCAGACAACATGGGTTAGGTTAAGGCACAACATGGGTTAGGTTAAGGGCACAACATGGGTTAGGTTAAGGCACAACATGGGTTAGGTTAAGGCACAACATGGGTTAGGTTAAGGCACAACATGGGTTAGGTTAAGGCACAAACATGGGTTAGGTTAAGGCACAACATGGGTTAGGTTAAGGCACAACATGGGTTAGGTTAAGGCACAACATGGGTTAGGTTAAGGCACAACATGGGTTAGGTTAAGGCACAACATGGGTTAGGTTAAGGCACAACATGGGTTAGGTTAAGGCACAACATGGGTTAGGTTAAGGCACAACATGGGTTAGGTTAAGGCACAACATGGGTTAGGTTAAGGCACAACATGGGTTAGGTTAAGGCACAACATGGGTTAGGTTAAGCACAACATGGGTTAGTTAAGGCACAACATGGGTTAGGTTAAGGCACAACATGGGTTAGGTTAAGGCACAACATGGGTTAGGTTAAGGCACAACATGGGTTAGGTTAAGGCACAACATGGGTTAGGTTAAGGCACAACATGGGTTAGGTTAAGCACAACATGGGTTAGGTTAAGGCACAACATGGGTTAGGTTAAGGCACAACATGGGGTTAGGTTAAGGCACAACATGGGTTAGGTTAAGGCACAACATGGGTTAGGTTAAGGCACACCATGGGTTAGGTTAAGGCACACCATGGGTTAGGTTAAGGCACACCAGGTTAGGTTTAAGGCACAACATGGGTTAGGTTAAGGCACAACATGGGTTAGGTTAAGGCACAACATGGGTTAGGTTAAGGCACAACATGGGTTAGGTTAAGGCACAACATGGGTTAGGTTAAGGCACAACGTAGGTAGGTTAAGGCACAACGTGGGTTAGGTTAAGGCACAACGTGGGTTAGGTTAAGGCACAACGTGGGTTAGGTTAAGGCACAACGTGGGTTAGGTTAAGGCACAACATGGGTTTGTTAAGGCACAACATGGTTTGTTAAGGCACACCATGGGTTAGGTTAGGCACAACATGGTTAGGTTAAGGCACAACATGGGTTAGGTTAAGGCACAACATGGGTTAGGTTAAGGCACAACATGGGTTAGGTTAAGGCACAACATGGGTTAGGTTAAGGCACAACATGGGTTAGGTTAAGGCACAACATGGGTTAGGTTAAGGCACAAACGTAGGTTAGTTAAGGCACAACGTGGGTTAGGTTAA
>NW_026048613.1:5000-10000 GCF_023864345.2 Schistocerca serialis cubense | reverse complement strand
AAACAGGAGGAGGCTGAGCTCCCCTGCACAACACACCTCGAAACCCTCTCAGGTCCCGGCGGCGCGCAGCGCCGTCCTAAGTACTTGGTCGGGTTCGAGAGAGGCGCAATCGCCCGGAGTTAGGCGAGTAGACGCTTTAGGTGCGACCACCCGTGCTCCCAACTGAGCTTGCCGCTGCCGACAGAGGCCCGGGAGCGTGCTGTCGTGGCATTGCCGGCGGGAGACAACACGCGCCACCTACGGTGACCGGCAGCTCCAACGCCAGCGCCACAGAAGGACAAAAGCCCTACTTGGGTGCCGAAGCGAACTCTCCCAGCACAGCGCACGCGCCAACACGTCCGCACAGCTGCGATACAAACCACCTGCGAGAACCGCTGGGGCGACCGAGCAGCAGACGGCGTCGCGGCGCCGAGCGCCGGGCGGCGGCGCATCCTCAGCGCACAAAGTCCTCAATCGGACCAGCACACTGCAGATGGCCACCGCGCTTCGCACCGGGCCCGCGAGGACCTACTTTGGCCGCAAGGCGCCGCGAGCAGGGGGCGCCGGCGCGCAGCTGCGCCGCCTGCCGCGTCCGTCGGCCGGCGCGCCTGCCACCGGCCGCCCCCACCAGCCGGCTGTAGCGCGTGCGCCCACGCACCGCGCTGCCAGCACGCCGGGCGGCCCCCCCTCACCGGCCGGGGACGGTCCCACCCAGCCACCGCCGCGTATCGCCTCACACCCAGATCCCCTTTCACGTTCGTGGGCATGGTGGGTCCCCTTTCACGTTCGTGGGCATGGTGGGTATCCCTGAAACAACCGGTTAATAGCTCGACCGATCGTCGCCAACACTGATTCACCTCTAGCGAGAACAACCGCACCACAACGGGTTACCGGTTGTTCATTTGCGTAACGTCACCAGCAAACGTACACGTCCATCGCCATTTGCAACGAGTATTGCATGCCTGTGTCAGGTGTCACAACACACTACGTCTGCCCACATAGACGCAACAACATGTGCACGCCTAGAGAACACGTGGAAGGTAGACCCCGTACGTATGCGGTGTCCATTGCGCGAACGACTGTCAGCCCGCCTCTGCAGCATGTCGCAGATGTGGAACGCGGTGCAACATGCTATCACGGTGTGTGAGAAGAGACGACTACGTCCGAATACACGCTCCACTACATCAACAGACTGCTCATGCTGATCGCCATCCAGGGCGTCCGTTCCTCCCACACGTCTGTATGGCGTACCACACTGCAATCCAGCTCTTATAGGGAGACGACACGTAGCTGCGTGCACAATATTTGGACTGTATGGTCCGCCGTTGCTAGGCGCTGTCGTCATACGGTCACATGGGCCACGATGTATCATTCAGTACATACGGAGCAATGTGCAGTACAGTTTGTGGGTTTTGCGTACATCGGCGGACAGGTGACAGGCCGTACCACAACGTAGGCTGAGTACGTCGGCATGCGAAGGGCATTGAACATGCAAACTTCTCACCGACCAGCTTGCGAAGGCAGGGGGGAAGGGGGGGGGGCATGTACGTCCTGCTGCTATCCACACTACAGTGTATAGCAGGAGCATGTGGAAAGTCAGCAACACCTGCAAGGTGTTTAACATGACGCGATACACAGGGGACCGGGCAGTGCGAGTAGCGAACTATATTGCGAGGGTTGCGGTTAGGCAACACTACACTACTTTAACGGGTTGCATAACAATTACAGAGCAGGTTCAGCGACAACGTGCGTCAGGTTAAGGCGCAATATAGTTTAGGTTACGGCGCACTTTAGGTTAGGTTAAGGCACATTATAGGTTAGGTTAAGGCACAACATGGGTTACGTTAAGGCACAACATGGGTTACGTTAAGGCACAACATGGGTTAGGTTAAGGCACAACATGGGTTAGGTTAAGGCACAACATGGGTTAGGTTAAGGCACAACATGGGTTAGGTTAAGGCACAACATGGGTTAGGTTAAGGCACAACATGGGTTAGGTTAAGGCACAACATGGGTTAGGTTAAGGCACAACATGGGTTAGGTTAAGGCACAACATGGGTTAGGTTAAGGCACAACATGGGTTAGGTTAAGGCACAACATGGGTTAGGTTAAGGCACAACATGGGTTAGGTTAAGGCACAACATGGGTTAGGTTAAGGCACAACATGGGTTAGGTTAAGGCACAACATGGGTTAGGTTAAGGCACAACATGGGTTAGGTTAAGGCACAACATGGGTTAGGTTAAGGCACAACATGGGTTAGGTTAAGGCACAACATGGGTTAGGTTAAGGCACAACATGGGTTAGGTTAAGGCACAACATGGGTTAGGTTAAGGCACAACATGGGTTAGGTTAAGGCACAACATGGGTTAGGTTAAGGCACAACATGGGTTAGGTTAAGGCACAACATGGGTTAGGTTAAGGCACAACATGGGTTAGGTTAAGGCACAACATGGGTTAGGTTAAGGCACAACATGGGTTAGGTTAAGGCACAACATGGGTTAGGTTAAGGCACAACATGGGTTAGGTTAAGGCACAACATGGGTTAGGTTAAGGCACAACATGGGTTAGGTTAAGGCACAACATGGGTTAGGTTAAGGCACAACATGGGTTAGGTTAAGGCACAACATGGGTTAGGTTAAGGCACAACATGGGTTAGGTTAAGGCACAACATGGGTTAGGTTAAGGCACAACATGGGTTAGGTTAAGGCACACCATGGGTTAGGTTAAGGCACACCATGGGTTAGGTTAAGGCACACCATGGGTTAGGTTAAGGCACAACATGGGTTAGGTTAAGGCACAACATGGGTTAGGTTAAGGCACAACATGGGTTAGGTTAAGGCACAACATGGGTTAGGTTAAGGCACAACATGGGTTAGGTTAAGGCACAACGTAGGTTAGGTTAAGGCACAACGTGGGTTAGGTTAAGGCACAACGTGGGTTAGGTTAAGGCACAACGTGGGTTAGGTTAAGGCACAACGTGGGTTAGGTTAAGGCACAACATGGGTTAGGTTAAGGCACAACATGGGTTAGGTTAAGGCACACCATGGGTTAGGTTAAGGCACAACATGGGTTAGGTTAAGGCACAACATGGGTTAGGTTAAGGCACAACATGGGTTAGGTTAAGGCACAACATGGGTTAGGTTAAGGCACAACATGGGTTAGGTTAAGGCACAACATGGGTTAGGTTAAGGCACAACATGGGTTAGGTTAAGGCACAACGTAGGTTAGGTTAAGGCACAACGTGGGTTAGGTTAAGGCACAACATGGGTTAGGTTAAGGCACAACATGGGTTAGGTTAAGGCACAACATGGGTTAGGTTAAGGCACAACATGGGTTAGGTTAAGGCACAACATGGGTTAGGTTAAGGCACAACATGGGTTAGGTTAAGGCACAACATGGGTTACGTTACGGCACAACATGGGTTACGTTACGGCACAACATGGGTTACGTTACGGCACAACATGGGTTACGTTACGGCACAACATGGGTTACGTTACGGCACAACATGGGTTACGTTACGGCACAACATGGGTTACGTTACGGCACAACATGGGTTACGTTACGGCACAAATTAGGTTAGGTTACGGCACAAATTAGGTTAGGTTAAGGCACAAATTAGGTTAGGTTAAGGCACAAATTAGGTTAGGTTAAGGCACAAATTAGGTTAGGTTAAGGCACAAATTAGGTTAGGTTAAGGCACAAATTAGGTTAGGTTAAGGCACAAATTAGGTTAGGTTAAGGCACAAATTAGGTTAGGTTAAGGCACGATATAGGTTAGGTTAAGGCACGATATAGGTTAGGTTAAGGCACGATATAGGTTAGGTTAAGGCACGATATAGGTTAGGTTAAGGCACGATATAGGTTAGGTTAAGGCACGATATAGGTTAGGTTAAGGCACGATATAGGTTAGGTTAAGGTACGATATAGGTTAGGTTAAGGTACGATATAGGTTAGGTTAAGGTACGATATAGGTTAGGTTAAGGTACGATATAGGTTAGGTTAAGGTACGATATAGGTTAGGTTAAGGTACGATATAGGTTAGGTTAAGGTACGATATAGGTTAGGTTAAGGTACGATATAGGTTAGGTTAAGGTACGATATAGCGTAGGTTCAGATACACATTGTTGTAGGGAAAGGTGTATTGGGGGGGGGGGCGGCAGGTTCGTTGATAGTGATTATCGTAATTGGATGCCTGCGGTATTATCCGATTTGTCACGTCAGGATGCACTTTTGGCTCATGACAGGCGGCGCTCCGATTCCATGGTTGTGGCAGATCTGTGTCTTTCATTCCTGCCATTGTTTGTGTGCTGTGACAGGAGGCAGTATTGTGATGTTGGGTGCACCACTGTGTAGGACATGTGTGGGTGTTCGTGGCTTAGCTGAGCAATGTGCGGATGTCGGAAGGGTGGGATATTGTGTTTTCTGGGTGGACCTCCCGGTCTGGTAATGATAGTGTGGATTGTGTCATGTGGCGGAGAGGATGCACTGGATGTTCTTCCATGCTGGTGGTTAGATATTGTGTGTGATAAGAGAGTAGTGTGTGATAAGAGTGTCTGGCTGACGTGTGGTTCTCATTGTGTGCAGAGTCTTTCAGCATGTATAGGGACGGTTGTATATATTATCTGTATTCTGATGGCTCTGCATCTATTACTAATCAGTGCCGTGTATACGGTTACTCTAGTTCCAGTCGAAACTGTTCTATCTCTGTACATTAGTGACACTGCGGCTCCACTATGTTGCCGCCCCTGTCGGCCGTTTCCCCCAGTGTATGGCTAATGATTATCAGCAATCAGTCTATTAGTCAATACCGGTAGTGTGACGACGTCAAATGTCCGGGATGGGGGAAGCTACACCCTTCCCGTGGGTCAGGGCCTAGAAAGACTCTTCCCACGCAGGAGACTCGGACTGTCGTTACTCTTCCGAGACATATATGTGCCCAGCGTTTTTTTGCGGCTGCGAGTGCAACGCCAGGAGGCTCGGACTGTCGTTACTCTTCCGAGATATATATTTGCCCAGCGTT
>NW_026048612.1:112500-116408 GCF_023864345.2 Schistocerca serialis cubense | reverse complement strand
AAGAAGAAAAGTAATCGCTGACAGCACGAAGGATGTCACGCGACTAGTTAGCAGGCTAGAGTCTCGTTCGTTATCGGAATTAACCAGACAAATCGCTCCACCAACTAAGAACGGCCATGCACCACCACCCACCGAATCAAGAAAGAGCTATCAATCTGTCAATCCTTCCGGTGTCCGGGCCTGGTGAGGTTTCCCGTGTTGAGTCAAATTAAGCCGCAGGCTCCACTCCTGGTGGTGCCCTTCCGTCAATTCCTTTAAGTTTCAGCTTTGCAACCATACTTCCCCCGGAACCCAAAAGCTTTGGTTTCCCGGAGGCTGCCCGCCGAGTCATCGGAGGAACTGCGGCGGATCGCTGGCTGGCATCGTTTATGGTTAGAACTAGGGCGGTATCTGATCGCCTTCGAACCTCTAACTTTCGTTCTTGATTAATGAAAACATACTTGGCAAATGCTTTCGCTTCTGTTCGTCTTGCGACGATCCAAGAATTTCACCTCTAACGTCGCAATACGAATGCCCCCGCCTGTCCCTATTAATCATTACCTCGGGTTCCGAAAACCAACAAAATAGAACCGAGGTCCTATTCCATTATTCCATGCACACAGTATTCAGGCGGGCTTGCCTGCTTTAAGCACTCTAATTTGTTCAAAGTAAACGTGCCGGCCCACCGAGACACTCACTCAAGAGCACCCTGGTAGGATTGCAACGGGGTCCGCCTCGGGACGCACGAGCACGCACGAGGCGCGTCGCACGCCTTCGGCTCGCCCCACCGGCAGGACGTCCCACGATACATGCCAGTTAAACACCGACGGGCGGTGAACCAACAGCGTGGGACACAAATCCAACTACGAGCTTTTTAACCGCAACAACTTTAATATACGCTATTGGAGCTGGAATTACCGCGGCTGCTGGCACCAGACTTGCCCTCCAATAGATACTCGTTAAAGGATTTAAAGTGTACTCATTCCGATTACGGGGCCTCGGATGAGTCCCGTATCGTTATTTTTCGTCACTACCTCCCCGTGCCGGGAGTGGGTAATTTGCGCGCCTGCTGCCTTCCTTGGATGTGGTAGCCGTTTCTCAGGCTCCCTCTCCGGAATCGAACCCTGATTCCCCGTTACCCGTTACAACCATGGTAGGCGCAGAACCTACCATCGACAGTTGATAAGGCAGACATTTGAAAGATGCGTCGCCGGTACGAGGACCGTGCGATCAGCCCAAAGTTATTCAGAGTCACCAAGGCAAACGGACCGGACGAGCCGACCGATTGGTTTTGATCTAATAAAAGCGTCCCTTCCATCTCTGGTCGGGACTCTGTTTGCATGTATTAGCTCTAGAATTACCACAGTTATCCAAGTAACGTGGGTACGATCTAAGGAACCATAACTGATTTAATGAGCCATTCGCGGTTTCACCTTAATGCGGCTTGTACTGAGACATGCATGGCTTAATCTTTGAGACAAGCATATGACTACTGGCAGGATCAACCAGGGAGCTGCGTCAACTAGAGCTGAGCAGCCGGCCGCCCGGGAGTGTGTCCCGGGGGCCCGCGCGAACACGCAAGCGTCCGCTCAATTATTCTGCAAACAGGAGGAGGCTGCGCTCCCCTGCACCATACACCTCGAAACCCTCTCAGGTCCCGGCGGCGCGCAGCGCCGTCCTAAGTACTTGGTCGGGTTCGAGAGAGGCGCAATCGCCCGGAGTTTGGCGAGTAGACGCTTTAGGTGCGACCACCCGTGCTCCCAACTGAGCTTGCCGCTGCCGACAGAGGCCCGGGAGCGTGCTGTCGTGGCATTGCCGGCGGGAGACAACACGCGCCACCTACGGTGACCGGCAGCTCCAACGCCAGCGCCACAGAAGGACAAAAGCCCCACTTGGGTGCCGAAGCGAACTCTCCCAGCACAGCGCACGCGCCAACACGTCCGCACAGCTGCGATACAAACCACCTGCGAGAACCGCAGAGGCGACCGAGCAGCAGACGGCGTCGCGGCGCCGAGCGCCGGGCGGCGGCGCATCCTCAGCGCACACAGTCCTCAATCGGACCAGCACACTGCAGATGTCCACCGCGCTTCGCACCGGGCCCGCGAGGACCTACTTTGGCCGCACGGCGCCGCGTGCAGGGTGCGCCGGCGCGCAGCTGCGCCGCCTGCCGCCTCCGTCGGCCGGCGCGCCTGCCAGTGGCCGCCCCCACCAGCCGGCTGTAGCGCGTGCGCCCACGCACCGCGCGGCCAGCACGCCGGGCGGCCCCCCCTCACCGGCCGGGGCCGGTCCCACCCAGCCACCGCCGCGTATCGCTTCACACCCACATGCCATTCACGTTCGTGGGCATGGTGGGTATCGCTGAAACAACCGGTTGGTAGCTCAACCGATCGTCGCCATCACTGATTCACCTCTAGCGAGAACAACCGCACCACAACGGTTTACCAGTTGTTCATTTGCGTAACGTCACCAGCAAACGTAGGCGTCCATCGCCATTTGCAAATTCAACGATTGTTGCATGCCTGTGTCAGGTGTCACGACACACTATGTCTGCCCACATACACGCAACAACATGTGCACGCTTCGCAAACACGTGGAAGGTGGCCCCCGTACGTATGCGATGTCCATTGCGCAAACGACTGTCAACCGGCCTCTGTCGCATGTCGCAGATGTGGAACGCAGTGCACCATGCTATCACGGTGTGTGAGAAGAGACGACAACGTCTGACAACACGCGCCACTACATCAACAGACGGCTCATGCTGATCGCCATCCAGGGCATACCACACTGCACTCCAGCTCTTATAGGGAGACGACACGTAGCTGCGTGCACAACATTTGGACCGCATGGTTCGCCGTTGTTGGCGCAGTCGTTGTACGGTCACATGTACCACGATGTATCATTCAGTACATGAGGACCAATGTGCAGTACAGTGTGTGATTTGGAGGTACAACATCAGCGGACAGTTGACACAGGCCGTACCACAGCGTAGGCGCAGTGCTTCGCCATGCGAATGCCAATGAACAACTGCGAAGGGCATTGAGCATGTACGTCCTGCTGCCATCCACATTACAGTGTATCGCTGCAAGGTGTTTAACATGAAGCGATACACTGGGGACCGGGCAGTGCGAGTAGCAAACTATATTGCGGGGGTTGCAGTTAGGCAACACTACACTAATTTAACGCGTCGTATGACAATTACAGAGCAGGTTAAGGCCCAACGTGTGTTGGGTTAAGGCCCAACGTGTGTTGGGTTAAGGCCCAACGTGTGTTGGGTTAAGGCCCAACGTGTGTTGGGTTAAGGCCCAACGTGTGTTGGGTTAAGGCCCAACGTGTGTTGGGTTAAGGCCCAACGTGTGTTGGGTTAAGGCCCAACGTGTGTTGGGTTAAGGCCCAACGTGTGTTGGGTTACAGCACAATATGGGTTACGTTAAGGGGCAATGTGGGTTACGTTAAGGGGCAATGTGGGTTACGTTAAGGCGCAATATAGGTTACGTTAAGGCGCAATATAGGTTACGTTAAGGCGCAATATAGGTTACGTTAAGGCGCAATATAGGTTACGTTAAGGCGCAATATAGGTTACGTTAAGGCGCAATATAGGTTACGTTAAGGCGCAATATAGGTTACGTTAAGGCGCAATATAGGTTACGTTAAGGCGCAATATAGGTTACGTTAAGGCGCAATATAGGTTACGTTAAGGCGCAATATAGGTTACGTTAAGGCGCAATATAGGTTACGTTAAGGCGCAATATAGGTTACGTTAAGGCGCAATATAGGTTACATTAAGGCGCAATATAGGTTACATTAAGGCGCAATATAGGTTACATTAAGGCGCAATATAGGTTAGGTTAAAACACGACATAGGTTAGGTTAAGGCACGACATAGGTTAGGTTAAGGCACGACATAGGTTAGGTTAAGGCACGACATAGGT
>NW_026048612.1:92500-107500 GCF_023864345.2 Schistocerca serialis cubense | reverse complement strand
CTAGGCTCACGCCCCGAGACGTCCTCCTAATCTATTTCGCAATAGATAGGGGAGTCTCACCTACTCACCCCAACTTGCCCTCAATGCTGTCCTGTATAATAGGTGTTACGCCCATGGCAGTGGCGGTCAGGTCCCGGACCAGCCATGCCACCGGGGGCAGAAGAACTTCCGCCCATCGGGGCGGTCAGGCGCCGGCCAGCCAATCCACTTACCATGGGAGTCTGTATTTTCTTGGTGTTGTCATTGATTGATGCCGATACCACTCAGACCTGCTGAGAGGTAGGGCGTTTCTCCCCTAAGTTTTATTCGTCAGTAATTCTCTCAAACACTGTTCTTGCTAATTTTGAAATTTGATCTACCAATCTTTGTAAACTGTTGTATTTGTCTGGATCTCTTATTATGTCGAATAGCTGATGACCACGAAGTTCCCGCCTGTACTCCGAGACAGCCTGCCCAAATGCTGGACACTCAAGAACTACATGATCTGGCGTCCCTTCAGGGGCGCCACAGACACACTCTGGTGAGGGTCGGCTTCCTATCCGACACAAATGTGTCGGGTAGGGTCCGTGCCCGGTCAAGAAATGAATTATTCCTTGTGTTGGCAAGAGATGTTTTATCTTTAATCTTTGTCTTACGTTTGGGAGGAGGTTATACACCCTTCTCCCAGTGTCCGAATTTTGCCATTCTGTTTGCCACGTATCCAAGGCCCAAGTTTTTATTTCCTTTACATTTATTAAGTGTCTCCCCGTTATCTGATGAATCTTATCATACGCTTGTTTTTGTAGCCAAATTATCGAAGCATTCTGTCTTACAAGTATGTCTAACGGGCAGAAGCCCATTAGAACAAGTAGAGCATCTGTGGGTGTGGTGCCGAAGGCACCAACACAACGTATAATGATGTTGCGTTGTATTCGTCTAACCGACTGTGCGGGTCTCACCAGAGCGAGCCTGTGGGCCCACACACTGGCCCCATACCCCACAATCGGTGCGAGGATAGAATTATGATACATTTTGGTAGCCACAGGAGGTACATGGAAACGTCTTTGGCCTATACTTATCAGCTTGTGGAAGATATTTGTGGCCTTTATCGCAACATGACCTATATGTGGGGTATATGACCAGGCCTCGTCAATATATACGCCTAAGTATTTTAAGGTTTTTTGTCTTGTCACTACTCTGTTGTTTATTCTTACTGTGGGATCACGTGCAAGCTTTCCCTTTAACAGTATATATGATGACTTATGTGGTGCAATTTGTAACTTAGAGTCACTGCACCACCGCATTAATATTTCCGATGCAAGTGCAGCTCGATTTTCAATTTCCAGACGACTGTTACCCTCCACCATTATGAAGAGGTCATCAGCATAGGCAACCGCACCAAGTACTGCATTGCTTTCTTGTAATGCATACAGCAAAGGGTCCATGTTTATGTCCCAAAAAATGGGACCACAGACCGAACCCTGTGGGCATCCCTTCGTTATAGGTTTAGACACTACAGCACCTGGAGCGGAGATCCTAGCAACTCTATCTTGACAGTAATCCCTCAGACAGCCATATAGTGACACCGGACACTCAATTTCCCGCAGACGGGAGAAGAGCGCCGGCCACCACAGGCTATCGAAGGCACCAGATATATCCACCGTGATTCCTAATACATACCGACTGGTGGAGGAGCGAGCCGTGTCGGCTACTTTGTTAATGGCATCTGATGTCGATTTACCCTTCCTAAAGCCGTACTGCAACTCGCTCATGCCGCGCAGTATTCTGTGGCTCGACAGTCTATGCACGAGCAGCTTCTCCAGAGTCTTTCCCAGGACGTCCAACAGACAGATCGGTCTGTAGGACTTAGGAACTGTGGGATCTTTATTCGGATCTTTCTTGATAATGACGACCTCCGCAGTTTTCCATTTCGTTGGGAAGCGTTGAGTTTCTAGACAGTGGTTGAAGATAACTGTGAGACATGGAGCCAGCTTACGCACCAAGTGCTGCAGGACCTCCGCAGGAATTGCATCTGGTCCTGGAGCCTTCCGCCTGGCGAAGGAATTTACTGCATTTACTACCTCCTCCTGTGAGAAGGGGTAGACATTTAGTTCATTATAGTATGGCTCCTCAACTGCCTGTCTCAGCATGGCTTGCCTTTCAGTGTCGTTTCCTCGATCGTCATCTGGCAAGAGAACTCTGAGTAATTCCTCAGCAGTCTGTTGCCAGTTTGTCGTCATTATGCCTGTGTCCGCTATCCTCACTGTTGACAGGAGCATTGGTGAGTGGATCTTCTCCCTCACAATCTTGTATGGAACCCCCCAGGGGTCCAGAACAAGATGCGAGTGCACAAAGTCCTCCCAACTTTTCTGTCTGTGCTTTGTTAATGATTCCTGAAAGTTTCTTTTTTGTCTCCTGTAAATTGACAAGTGATACTGTCTTGCGTCCTGGGTGAAGGCCCGTTGATAGAGACGACGAGCTCTCCTCATACCCTGCCGGAGCCTGGTAAGCTCAGGAGTCCACGGAGCTGTCGCTCTGCGGATGTACCTCTTCTTTAATGGCACAGAGGCAGCAACAGCCGTCTTTATAGAGGTCACAAGAGCTTCTACTGCTTCATCGAGAACAAAAGCATTATTTCCCAATTCTGGAGGACGGCATTCCGCCTCGAGCAGGTCCCAATTGGCTTTCCCGTAGTCTAATTGCATTATCCATTCGTCAGAAACATGTACTACTCCTAATGAGATTGCAAATTCTATCAAGTTATGATCACTTGTTGTCTGTCCATCGTGAACATGCCAATTTCTGATTTTGTCTCTTACATTTTCCGTCGATAATGTAACATCAATATATGATTCTGCACCCGCTCTACTTCTGTATGTGGGTGGATTTCCAGGTAGGTTCTCCACCTGGAGGTGGTGCTCCATTATCAAGTCCTCGAGTGCACTACCTCGAGCATCTTGCACTGGACTATGCCACAAAGAGGATTTAGCATTGCTGTCCATAGTTATTATTACTGGATTTCCTTGTAGCGCTCTCAGGACACGAGAGAGATGTTGCAAATAGGGTTCAATATTATCTCTAAATTGACAATAAACATTTATTAGGTACCAGGTCGTGTTCATTAGATTTACTTGAACTACTGAGATGTGAGAGGTACAAAATTGTGTTATAACAGTTGTTTTAATTAATTTGTTCAAAATTATTATGGTAGACATAGGATTTGCCCCTGTTGAAATAACCTGAGCCGTCACAGGAAAGCCAGTGACCTTGCCAGAGGCGGAGTAAGGCTCCTGTATTAATAATATATCTACCTCATTTTCTTCACTCATTTTTCTAAGTTCCTGTGTGACGGTGTTACTTCTCATGGCATTTAGTTGATAAACCTTGACAGATGCCATTACGGATGTCTAGTATAATAGTGATCTTCAGGCCACTTCTTGTAGGGATCAAAACCAATTCTCCCATACATCATTACCATCTCTCTATAAAGCTTTTCTATGTCAAAAACCCTGCCCCGTCTCTGAAAGACCCTGTGAACTAAAATCAGTAACTCTTTGTGATCACATGGCAGATTTAAAGATGCCAGCTGTATACAATCAACATCCTCCAGAGTTGGGAATGTTATTTTCTTCCCGTTTGGGTGCCCAACACGTACAAGCTGTCTCAGAGCAACCATCAAAATAGACGGCTCCTCTAATCGAGATAACTTTATTGCATCTTCACACATAGTGTACACATCTCCGGGAGGACATGCATTATATGTATATATATCTACTTTGTTACAAGGTGTATCTACAGACTGGGATAGGGTTAACATCTGCAAGGGACCACCACCTGACACCAAATTGTCTATCAAGGGATCTACACTACATGTTTGGTCTGCTTCCGTACTCGCCGAGGGCGCCGTCCTCTCTTCTTCCTCGACCGGCAAGGATTCAGCTGTCGCTGGCCCCGCGCTGCTCGCACCTCCAGTAGCCCCCAATGCCCCAGGTGGGACAGGGGGCCCTTCCCGGGCCGATTCTGACCTGTTGGAAAATAACCTCCACCAACGCTCCGCGTCCCTTGCTTTCTTGCTAGGAGATTTATGGATCTTTTTCGCACCCTTCTTATGGTTCTCCATAGTCGGTGCGTTGTATCTGTCGTTGCAATAGTAGTTTGTATGTCGCACATTCCTTTCCAGGTGTGCGACATGTTCTCTTTCTGTACATGCAAGGTATGCAGACTGGGGGGGAGGCCTGTCTTGAACAATTTTTCTTGTCATGGCCATCATGGCCACAATGTGCACAGACTGGGTTCCTGATTTCACAGTACTTGGCCACATGGCCGTAATCTTGACATTTGGTACATCTAGGTACCGCTGTGTAGTCTTTTATGGAGACTGCACTGTACCCAACGTACAGTCTATTGGTCTTGATTATAATTTTTCTCAGCTCTGGTGCTATTTCCGCAACGTGATGTACAGTTGTACGATCACGAGGACCAGTTTTAAATCTCAGTTTAAACTTCTCTAAGAATTCCTCTCGTTTCATCTGTTCTTCAAAATTTTGTGTGTAAATGCAATCCAGGATATCATCCTGTGTCATGTATGTCGGTATATCGTATAACATCATTAATGGACGCCTTTTTCGCGGTTTCTCACAAGTAAAGTGTTGTTTTAATTGTGGGTTATTTATTAGTTTGTCTGAATCTTCTGGGGATGCTACTTCGACAATCAGTAGATTTTTTGTTGTTCTTACTGCATTTATCTTTATTTTATCTTTCTTTGGGTCTATACTTTTTTCGAAGTTTTCTTTTGCTTTCTTTATATCCTCTCCCTTTTTTGGTTTAACAAACAAGGTCGGGACAACTTTCTCCACATTCTGTTTAATTACCTCCTGCACTTTTTGTCTTACTGTAGGAGTTGCAGCAACCGCTGCGTATGTCTTTGTAGGCTTTTGCAGTTCTTTTCTAAGTCTTTCATTTTCGGCTTGTACTTCAGAGTACTTGCCTTCTAGCCGCGCATGGGCTAACGCCCATTGCGCGATAGTCTCCTTTAGTACTCTTACTTGCTCGGCATTTATCTTGCCGTGTTTTACACTTCGATCGAATAAACGAAGGAAGTGTGAATGTCGGTCAACGACCGACATGTCATCACCCGCATCATCATCGAAAATAGGAGCATCATGCTCCGAAGCGCCAGCATCACTCTCTTTGTCTTCCGCCATGATTATAAGAGAGTGAAAGAAAAAGAAGACCCGTCTGATAACCCCCGACCGGTTCCACGGGCATGAGGGGGGGCAAAGCAGCTTGTCCACCAGTCCTGCCCCAGGACCAAGGGCATTTATTCAGCTGCATAGGTTAAGGGCGCCGTTCCCAACGTCCTTGTCCTCCTCGCCAACCGCGTCTCCCGAGATTTCTCCCGTCCCTTCCCCGCCGAGTGCCCCCCGCACTCCGGGAAGGCGGATTCACCTTCCGCGCTTCACCTCTTACTAGGCCAGGTTCCCACCTGTTGGCCTAGGACCCGGTCCTACTCAGGTGCCGGGCCGGTCCCCCAGACTTTCAGAAGATCGCGCCCATCTAACCTAGCCGCTCGATGTCACCACCTCACGGTTTGACGGAACGTGCCTCAAGGCACGGCGAAAGGCCCTCGGCGGCTCGGGTCGCGATCCCTCCCAGGCAGGCACGGCTGACGGAAACCGGGCGCAGATGCACGGTAGGCGCTCCCGGGGACTTTTAACGTCGTCCAGGACGTGAGGAACTGCGGCAGGAGGACTGCAGGGTTCCGGGATCGTCGTGAGACTTACCCTCATACCCTCGCCCAGCCACCGCGCTCAACTCAGGAGAGACAGTTGTTATGTCTCTCGTAACGCAGCTTCCCCTGCGCCATGCACCCTTTGCTTTCGCTTGGGTTGGGGGCATTTAACGTCCTGCCAGGACGGGAGTTTTACGTCCTACCTTGACACAACGACAACCCACACCTATCAACGCAGCCCGGAAGGTGTTAAAGGAGTCAGTCCGGGTCTTATATGTAGATAGGGACAGCGGGAATCTCGTTAATCCATTCATGCGCGTCACTAATTAGATGACGAGGCATTTGGCTACCTTAAGAGAGTCATAGTTACTCCCGCCGTTTACCCGCGCTTGCTTGAATTTCTTCACGTTGACATTCAGAGCACTGGGCAGAAATCACATTGCGTCAACACCCGCTAGGGCCATCGCAATGCTTTGTTTTAATTAGACAGTCGGATTCCCCCAGTCCGTGCCAGTTCTGAGTTGATCGTTGAATGGCGGCCGAAGAGAATCCGCGCACCCGCGCGCCCCCGGAGGAGCACGCTAAGGCGGACGCGGCCTCGCAGCAAGGAAGATCCGTGGGAGGCCAAGGCACGGGACCGAGCTCGGATCCTGCACGCAGGTTGAAGCACCGGGGCGCGAACGCCGCGCAGGCGCGCGCATCCTGCACCGCCGGCCAGCACGAGGCCACCAACGGCGAGAGCAGACCACGCCCGCGCTAAACGCCCGCACTTACCGGCACCCCTACGGCACTCACCTCGCCCAGGCCCGGCACGTTAGCGCTGACCCACTTCCCGACCAAGCCCGACACGCCCCGATCCTCAGAGCCAATCCTTATCCCGAAGTTACGGATCCAATTTGCCGACTTCCCTTACCTACATTATTCTATCGACTAGAGGCTCTTCACCTTGGAGACCTGCTGCGGATATGGGTACGAACCGGCGCGACACCTCCACGTGGCCCTCTCCCGGATTTTCAAGGTCCGAGGGGAAGATCGGGACACCGCCGCAACTGCGGTGCTCTTCGCGTTCCAAACCCTATCTCCCTGCTAGAGGATTCCAGGGAACTCGAACGCTCATGCAGAAAAGAAAACTCTTCCCCGATCTCCCGACGGCGTCTCCGGGTCCTTTTGGGTTACCCCGACGAGCATCTCTAAAAGAGGGGCCCGACTTGTATCGGTTCCGCTGCCGGGTTCCGGAATAGGAACCGGATTCCCTTTCGCCCAACGGGGGCCAGCACAAAGTGCATCATGCTATGACGGCCCCCATCAACATCGGATTTCTCCTAGGGCTTAGGATCGACTGACTCGTGTGCAACGGCTGTTCACACGAAACCCTTCTCCGCGTCAGCCCTCCAGGGCCTCGCTGGAGTATTTGCTACTACCACCAAGATCTGCACCGACGGCGGCTCCAGGCAGGCTCACGCCCAGACCCTTCTGCGCCCACCGCCGCGACCCTCCTACTCGTCAGGGCTTCGCGGCCGGCCGCAAGGACCGGCCATGACTGCCAGACTGACGGCCGAGTATAGGCACGACGCTTCAGCGCCATCCATTTTCAGGGCTAGTTGCTTCGGCAGGTGAGTTGTTACACACTCCTTAGCGGATTCCGACTTCCATGGCCACCGTCCTGCTGTCTTAAGCAACCAACGCCTTTCATGGTTTCCCATGAGCGTCGATTCGGGCGCCTTAACTCGGCGTTTGGTTCATCCCACAGCGCCAGTTCTGCTTACCAAAAGTGGCCCACTTGGCACTCCGATCCGAGTCGTTTGCTCGCGGCTTCAGCATATCAAGCAAGCCGGAGATCTCACCCATTTAAAGTTTGAGAATAGGTTGAGGTCGTTTCGGCCCCAAGGCCTCTAATCATTCGCTTTACCGGATGAGACTCGTACGAGCACCAGCTATCCTGAGGGAAACTTCGGAGGGAACCAGCTACTAGATGGTTCGATTAGTCTTTCGCCCCTATACCCAGCTCCGACGATCGATTTGCACGTCAGAATCGCTACGGACCTCCATCAGGGTTTCCCCTGACTTCGTCCTGGCCAGGCATAGTTCACCATCTTTCGGGTCCCAACGTGTACGCTCTAGGTGCGCCTCACCTCGCAATGAGGACGAGACGCCCCGGGAGTGCGGAGGCCGCCGCCCCGTGAAGGGCGGGGAAGCCCCATCCTCCCTCGGCCCGCGCAAGGCGAGACCTTCACTTTCATTACGCCTTTAGGTTTCGTACAGCCCAATGACTCGCGCACATGTTAGACTCCTTGGTCCGTGTTTCAAGACGGGTCGTGAAATTGTCCAAAGCTGAAGCGCCGCTGACGGGAGCGATTATTCCGCCCGAGAGCATCCCGAGCCAACAGCGGCGCGGGTCCGGGGCCGGGCCAGGTAGGTCCGTCATCCGGGAAGAACCGCGCGCGCTTGCCGGGAGCCCGAGCGCCCAAAGGGGCGAATCGACTCCTCCAGATATACCGCCGGGCAGCCAGCCAGGACACCGGGGCTCTGCCCAACAGACGCGAACCGAGGCCCGCGGAAGGACAGGCTGCGCACCCGGGCCGTAGGCCGGCACCCAGCGGGTCGCGACGTCCTACTAGGGGAGAAGTGCGGCCCACCGCACACCGGAACGGCCCCACCCCGCGGCGAGTGGAAAGGCAACCGGACACGACCCCGCCGCGGATTGCTCCGCGCGGGCGGCCGGCCCCATCTGCCGAGGGCGGAGGCCAGTGGCCGGATGGGCGTGAATCTCACCCGTTCGACCTTTCGGACTTCTCACGTTTACCCCAGAACGGTTTCACGTACTTTTGAACTCTCTCTTCAAAGTTCTTTTCAACTTTCCCTCACGGTACTTGTTCGCTATCGGTCTCGTGGTCATATTTAGTCTCAGATGGAGTTTACCACCCACTTGGAGCTGCACTCTCAAGCAACCCGACTCGAAGGAGAGGTCCCGCCGACGCTCGCACCGGCCGCTACGGGCCTGGCACCCTCTACGGGCCGTGGCCTCATTCAAGTTGGACTTGGGCTCGGCGCGAGGCGTCGGGGTAGTGGACCCTCCCAAACACCACATGCCACGACAGGCGGCAGCCTGCGGGGTTCGGTGCTGGACTCTTCCCTGTTCGCTCGCCGCTACTGGGGGAATCCTTGTTAGTTTCTTTTCCTCCGCTTAGTAATATGCTTAAATTCAGCGGGTAGTCTCGCCTGCTCTGAGGTCGTTGTACGAGGTGTCGCACGCCACACCGCCAGCCGGCTGTGCACGCTACCGAGTAAGTACCGGTATGCGAACCGCCAGGCGACGGGCGCGCATCGCACGTTTCAGGAGGCGCGGCCGGCCCCACAGGCGGCCGCGACGCTCCCAGGTCTGCGAAGCGGGGCAAACGCCGCGCGCTTCAGTATACGTAGCCGACCCTCAGCCAGACGTGGCCCGGGAACGGAATCCATGGACCGCAATGTGCGTTCGAAACGTCGATGTTCATGTGTCCTGCAGTTCACATGTCGACGCGCAATTTGCTGCGTTCTTCATCGACCCACGAGCCGAGTGATCCACCGTCCTGGGTGATCTTTTCTTAGTTTCCACTGTCTCTTTCAAGACAGTTGCATAGGCGGGACGTAGGCGTGTGGCGGCCCCTGTTCAAGCGTTCTGTGTCCAACGGCCTCACGGCCGATGGGCGTCGTACGGCTCCACACCGGAGCGGACAGGCAGTCGGGCGAAAGTCATTCAAAACCGGCGCCAGGCGCCAGGTGCCGCAGGCAAGCCGCTCCAGCGCTTCAGCGCTCGTACCACACAACATTGGCGTTAGTTTTGAGAAGCACGCGTGGTTCCGCACGCGGCGCACGGCTACTGCGAGCCGTACAGGTAGCGTGTTGCGCGACACGACACGCACATCGAAAGACATGCAGTCTAGTCGGTAATGATCCTTCCGCAGGTTCACCTACGGAAACCTTGTTACGACTTTTACTTCCTCTAAATGATCAAGTTTGGTCATCTTTCCGGTAGCATCGGCAACGACAGAGTCAATGCCGCGTACCAGTCCGAAGACCTCACTAAATCATTCAATCGGTAGTAGCGACGGGCGGTGTGTACAAAGGGCAGGGACGTAATCAACGCGAGCTTATGACTCGCGCTTACTGGGAATTCCTCGTTCATGGGGAACAATTGCAAGCCCCAATCCCTAGCACGAAGGAGGTTCAGCGGGTTACCCCGACCTTTCGGCCTAGGAAGACACGCTGATTCCTTCAGTGTAGCGCGCGTGCGGCCCAGAACATCTAAGGGCATCACAGACCTGTTATTGCTCAATCTCGTGCGGCTAGAAGCCGCCTGTCCCTCTAAGAAGAAAAGTAATCGCTGACAGCACGAAGGATGTCACGCGACTAGTTAGCAGGCTAGAGTCTCGTTCGTTATCGGAATTAACCAGACAAATCGCTCCACCAACTAAGAACGGCCATGCACCACCACCCACCGAATCAAGAAAGAGCTATCAATCTGTCAATCCTTCCGGTGTCCGGGCCTGGTGAGGTTTCCCGTGTTGAGTCAAATTAAGCCGCAGGCTCCACTCCTGGTGGTGCCCTTCCGTCAATTCCTTTAAGTTTCAGCTTTGCAACCATACTTCCCCCGGAACCCAAAAGCTTTGGTTTCCCGGAGGCTGCCCGCCGAGTCATCGGAGGAACTGCGGCGGATCGCTGGCTGGCATCGTTTATGGTTAGAACTAGGGCGGTATCTGATCGCCTTCGAACCTCTAACTTTCGTTCTTGATTAATGAAAACATACTTGGCAAATGCTTTCGCTTCTGTTCGTCTTGCGACGATCCAAGAATTTCACCTCTAACGTCGCAATACGAATGCCCCCGCCTGTCCCTATTAATCATTACCTCGGGTTCCGAAAACCAACAAAATAGAACCGAGGTCCTATTCCATTATTCCATGCACACAGTATTCAGGCGGGCTTGCCTGCTTTAAGCACTCTAATTTGTTCAAAGTAAACGTGCCGGCCCACCGAGACACTCACTCAAGAGCACCCTGGTAGGATTGCAACGGGGTCCGCCTCGGGACGCACGAGCACGCACGAGGCGCGTCGCACGCCTTCGGCTCGCCCCACCGGCAGGACGTCCCACGATACATGCCAGTTAAACACCGACGGGCGGTGAACCAACAGCGTGGGACACAAATCCAACTACGAGCTTTTTAACCGCAACAACTTTAATATACGCTATTGGAGCTGGAATTACCGCGGCTGCTGGCACCAGACTTGCCCTCCAATAGATACTCGTTAAAGGATTTAAAGTGTACTCATTCCGATTACGGGGCCTCGGATGAGTCCCGTATCGTTATTTTTCGTCACTACCTCCCCGTGCCGGGAGTGGGTAATTTGCGCGCCTGCTGCCTTCCTTGGATGTGGTAGCCGTTTCTCAGGCTCCCTCTCCGGAATCGAACCCTGATTCCCCGTTACCCGTTACAACCATGGTAGGCGCAGAACCTACCATCGACAGTTGATAAGGCAGACATTTGAAAGATGCGTCGCCGGTACGAGGACCGTGCGATCAGCCCAAAGTTATTCAGAGTCACCAAGGCAAACGGACCGGACGAGCCGACCGATTGGTTTTGATCTAATAAAAGCGTCCCTTCCATCTCTGGTCGGGACTCTGTTTGCATGTATTAGCTCTAGAATTACCACAGTTATCCAAGTAACGTGGGTACGATCTAAGGAACCATAACTGATTTAATGAGCCATTCGCGGTTTCACCTTAATGCGGCTTGTACTGAGACATGCATGGCTTAATCTTTGAGACAAGCATATGACTACTGGCAGGATCAACCAGGGAGCTGCGTCAACTAGAGCTGAGCAGCCGGCCGCCCGGGAGTGTGTCCCGGGGGCCCGCGCGAACACGCAAGCGTCCGCTCAATTATTCTGCAAACAGGAGGAGGCTGCGCTCCCCTGCACCATACACCTCGAAACCCTCTCAGGTCCCGGCGGCGCGCAGCGCCGTCCTAAGTACTTGGTCGGGTTCGAGAGAGGCGCAATCGCCCGGAGTTTGGCGAGTAGACGCTTTAGGTGCGACCACCCGTGCTCCCAACTGAGCTTGCCGCTGCCGACAGAGGCCCGGGAGCGTGCCGTCGTGGCATTGCCGGCGGGAGACAACACGCGCCACCTACGGTGACCGGCAGCTCCAACGCCAGCGCCACAGAAGGACAAAAGCCCCACTTGGGTGCCGAAGCGAACTCTCCCAGCACAGCGCACGCGCCAACACGTCCGCACAGCTGCGATACAAACCACCTGCGAGAACCGCAGAGGCGACCGAGCAGCAGACGGCGTCGCGGCGCCGAGCGCCGGGCGGCGGCGCATCCTCAGCGCACACAGTCCTCAATCGGACCAGCACACTGCAGATGTCCACCGCGCTTCGCACCGGGCCCGCGAGGACCTACTTTGGCCGCACGGCGCCGCGTGCAGGGTGCGCCGGCGCGCAGCTGCGCCGCCTGCCGCCTCCGTCGGCCGGCGCGCCTGCCAGTGGCCGCCCCCACCAGCCGGCTGTAGCGCGTGCGCCCACGCACCGCGCGGCCAGCACGCCGGGCGGCCCCCCCTCACCGGCCGGGGCCGGTCCCACCCAGCCACCGCCGCGTATCGCTTCACACCCACATGCCATTCACGTTCGTGGGCATGGTGGGTATCGCTGAAACAACCGGTTGGTAGCTCAACCGATCGTCGCCATCACTGATTCACCTCTAGCGAGAACAACCGCACCACAACGGTTTACCAGTTGTTCATTTGCGTAACGTCACCAGCAAACGTAGGCGTCCATCGCCATTTGCAAATTCAACGATTGTTGCATGCCTGTGTCAGGTGTCACGACACACTATGTCTGCCCACATACACGCAACAACATGTGCACGCTTCGCAAACACGTGGAAGGTGGCCCCCGTACGTATGCGATGTCCATTGCGCAAACGACTGTCAACCGGCCTCTGTCGCATGTCGCAGATGTGGAACGCAGTGCACCATGCTATCACGGTGTGTGAGAAGAGACGACAACGTCTGACAACACGCGCCACTACATCAACAGACGGCTCATGCTGATCGCCATCCAGGGCATACCACACTGCACTCCAGCTCTTATAGGGAGACGACACGTAGCTGCGTGCACAACATTTGGACCGCATGGTTCGCCGTTGTTGGCGCAGTCGTTGTACGGTCACATGTACCACGATGTATCATTCAGTACATGAGGACCAATGTGCAGTACAGTGTGTGATTTGGAGGTACAACATCAGCGGACAGTTGACACAGGCCGTACCACAGCGTAGGCGCAGTGCTTCGCCATGCGAATGCCAATGAACAACTGCGAAGGGCATTGAGCATGTACGTCCTGCTGCCATCCACATTACAGTGTATCGCTGCAAGGTGTTTAACATGAAGCGATACACTGGGGACCGGGCAGTGCGAGTAGCAAACTATATTGCGGGGGTTGCAGTTAGGCAACACTACACTAATTTAACGCGTCGTATGACAATTACAGAGCAGGTTAAGGCCCAACGTGTGTTGGGTTAAGGCCCAACGTGTGTTGGGTTAAGGCCCAACGTGTGTTGGGTTAAGGCCCAACGTGTGTTGGGTTAAGGCCCAACGTGTGTTGGGTTAAGGCCCAACGTGTGTTGGGTTAAGGCCCAACGTGTGTTGGGTTAAGGCCCAACGTGTGTTGGGTTAAGGCCCAACGTGTGTTGGGTTACAGCACAATATGGGTTACGTTAAGGGGCAATGTGGGTTACGTTAAGGGGCAATGTGGGTTACGTTAAGGCGCAATATAGGTTACGTTAAGGCGCAATATAGGTTACGTTAAGGCGCAATATAGGTTACGTTAAGGCGCAATATAGGTTACGTTAAGGCGCAATATAGGTTACGTTAAGGCGCAATATAGGTTACGTTAAGGCGCAATATAGGTTACGTTAAGGCGCAATATAGGTTACGTTAAGGCGCAATATAGGTTACGTTAAGGCGCAATATAGGTTACGTTAAGGCGCAATATAGGTTACGTTAAGGCGCAATATAGGTTACGTTAAGGCGCAATATAGGTTACGTTAAGGCGCAATATAGGTTACGTTAAGGCGCAATATAGGTTACATTAAGGCGCAATATAGGTTACATTAAGGCGCAATATAGGTTACATTAAGGCGCAATATAGGTTACATTAAGGCGCAATATAGGTTAGGTTAAAACACGACATAGGTTAGGTTAAGGCACGACATAGGTTAGGTTAAGGCACGACATAGGTTAGGTTAAGGCACGACATAGGTTAGGTTAAGGCACGACATAGGTTAGGTTAAGGCACGACATAGGTTAGGTTAAGGCACGACATAGGTTAGGTTAAGGCACGACATAGGTTAGGTTAAGGCACGACATAGGTTAGGTTAAGGCACGACATAGGTTAGGTTAAGGCACGACATAGGTTAGGTTAAGGCACGACATAGGTTAGGTTAAGGCACGACATAGGTTAGGTTAAGGCACGACATAGGTTAGGTTAAGGCACGACATAGGTTAGGTTAAGGCACGACATAGGTTAGGTTAAGGCACGACATAGGTTAGGTTAAGGCACGACATAGGTTAGGTTAAGGCACGACATAGGTTAGGTTAAGGCACGACATAGGTTAGGTTAAGGCACGACATAGGTTAGGTTAAGGCACGACATAGGTTAGGTTAAGGCACGACATAGGTTAGGTTAAGGCACGACATAGGTTAGGTTAAGGCACGACATAGGTTAGGTTAAGGCACGACATAGGTTAGGTTAAGGTACGACATAGGTTAGGTTAAGGTACGACATAGGTTAGGTTAAGGCACGACATAGGTTAGGTTAAGGTACGACATAGGTTAGGTTAAGGTACGACATAGGTTAGGTTAAGGTACGACATAGGTTAGGTTAAGGTACGACATAGGTTAGGTTAAGGTACGACATAGGTTAGGTTAAGGTACGACATAGGTTAGGTTAAGGTACGACATAGGTTAGGTTAAGGTACGACATAGGTTAGGTTAAGGTACGACATAGGTTAGGTTAAGGTACGACATAGGTTAGGTTAAGGTACGACATAGGTTAGGTTAAGGTACGACATAGGTTAGGTTAAGGTACGACATAGGTTAGGTTAAGGTACACATTGTTGTAAGGAAAGGTTTAATGGGGGGGGGGGGGCGGCGGCCGGTTTGTTGATTGTGATTATAGTACGTGGATGCCTGCGGTATCATCTGATTTGCCACGTCAGGATGTACCTTTGGCTCATGACAGGCGGCGCTCTCA
>NW_026048612.1:80000-82500 GCF_023864345.2 Schistocerca serialis cubense | reverse complement strand
TCGAAACCCTCTCAGGTCCCGGCGGCGCGCAGCGCCGTCCTAAGTACTTGGTCGGGTTCGAGAGAGGCGCAATCGCCCGGAGTTTGGCGAGTAGACGCTTTAGGTGCGACCACCCGTGCTCCCAACTGAGCTTGCCGCTGCCGACAGAGGCCCGGGAGCGTGCTGTCGTGGCATTGCCGGCGGGAGACAACACGCGCCACCTACGGTGACCGGCAGCTCCAACGCCAGCGCCACAGAAGGACAAAAGCCCCACTTGGGTGCCGAAGCGAACTCTCCCAGCACAGCGCACGCGCCAACACGTCCGCACAGCTGCGATACAAACCACCTGCGAGAACCGCAGAGGCGACCGAGCAGCAGACGGCGTCGCGGCGCCGAGCGCCGGGCGGCGGCGCATCCTCAGCGCACACAGTCCTCAATCGGACCAGCACACTGCAGATGTCCACCGCGCTTCGCACCGGGCCCGCGAGGACCTACTTTGGCCGCACGGCGCCGCGTGCAGGGTGCGCCGGCGCGCAGCTGCGCCGCCTGCCGCCTCCGTCGGCCGGCGCGCCTGCCAGTGGCCGCCCCCACCAGCCGGCTGTAGCGCGTGCGCCCACGCACCGCGCGGCCAGCACGCCGGGCGGCCCCCCCTCACCGGCCGGGGCCGGTCCCACCCAGCCACCGCCGCGTATCGCTTCACACCCACATGCCATTCACGTTCGTGGGCATGGTGGGTATCGCTGAAACAACCGGTTGGTAGCTCAACCGATCGTCGCCATCACTGATTCACCTCTAGCGAGAACAACCGCACCACAACGGTTTACCAGTTGTTCATTTGCGTAACGTCACCAGCAAACGTAGGCGTCCATCGCCATTTGCAAATTCAACGATTGTTGCATGCCTGTGTCAGGTGTCACGACACACTATGTCTGCCCACATACACGCAACAACATGTGCACGCTTCGCAAACACGTGGAAGGTGGCCCCCGTACGTATGCGATGTCCATTGCGCAAACGACTGTCAACCGGCCTCTGTCGCATGTCGCAGATGTGGAACGCAGTGCACCATGCTATCACGGTGTGTGAGAAGAGACGACAACGTCTGACAACACGCGCCACTACATCAACAGACGGCTCATGCTGATCGCCATCCAGGGCATACCACACTGCACTCCAGCTCTTATAGGGAGACGACACGTAGCTGCGTGCACAACATTTGGACCGCATGGTTCGCCGTTGTTGGCGCAGTCGTTGTACGGTCACATGTACCACGATGTATCATTCAGTACATGAGGACCAATGTGCAGTACAGTGTGTGATTTGGAGGTACAACATCAGCGGACAGTTGACACAGGCCGTACCACAGCGTAGGCGCAGTGCTTCGCCATGCGAATGCCAATGAACAACTGCGAAGGGCATTGAGCATGTACGTCCTGCTGCCATCCACATTACAGTGTATCGCTGCAAGGTGTTTAACATGAAGCGATACACTGGGGACCGGGCAGTGCGAGTAGCAAACTATATTGCGGGGGTTGCAGTTAGGCAACACTACACTAATTTAACGCGTCGTATGACAATTACAGAGCAGGTTAAGGCCCAACGTGTGTTGGGTTAAGGCCCAACGTGTGTTGGGTTAAGGCCCAACGTGTGTTGGGTTAAGGCCCAACGTGTGTTGGGTTAAGGCCCAACGTGTGTTGGGTTAAGGCCCAACGTGTGTTGGGTTAAGGCCCAACGTGTGTTGGGTTAAGGCCCAACGTGTGTTGGGTTACAGCACAATATGGGTTACGTTAAGGGGCAATGTGGGTTACGTTAAGGGGCAATGTGGGTTACGTTAAGGCGCAATATAGGTTACGTTAAGGCGCAATATAGGTTACGTTAAGGCGCAATATAGGTTACGTTAAGGCGCAATATAGGTTACGTTAAGGCGCAATATAGGTTACGTTAAGGCGCAATATAGGTTACGTTAAGGCGCAATATAGGTTACGTTAAGGCGCAATATAGGTTACGTTAAGGCGCAATATAGGTTACGTTAAGGCGCAATATAGGTTACGTTAAGGCGCAATATAGGTTACGTTAAGGCGCAATATAGGTTACGTTAAGGCGCAATATAGGTTACGTTAAGGCGCAATATAGGTTACGTTAAGGCGCAATATAGGTTACGTTAAGGCGCAATATAGGTTACATTAAGGCGCAATATAGGTTACATTAAGGCGCAATATAGGTTACATTAAGGCGCAATATAGGTTACATTAAGGCGCAATATAGGTTAGGTTAAAACACGACATAGGTTAGGTTAAGGCACGACATAGGTTAGGTTAAGGCACGACATAGGTTAGGTTAAGGCACGACATAGGTTAGGTTAAGGCACGACATAGGTTAGGTTAAGGCACGACATAGGTTAGGTTAAGGCACGACATAGGTTAGGTTAAGGCACGACATAGGTTAGGTTAAGGCACGACATAGGTTAGGTTAAGGCACGACATAGGTTAGGTTAAGGCACGACATAGGTTAGGTTAAGGCA
>NW_026048612.1:70000-75000 GCF_023864345.2 Schistocerca serialis cubense | reverse complement strand
CGTAGACAGGAGATAAAATCACGGCCTGTGACGAACTGCCGGGTGGTGGATACCCAGCAGTGCTGCCCGGGTGTTTGGGCAGACTTACGTAATGCAGAGCCATCGACTGAGGAGTGGAGGCGCTCGGCCCAACACCGGCCCAGTTGGTAACTGGACTTAATCACGTCCCCACGCCATTGCAAGGCGTTGTCCAGTTGGCAGATTTCACGTCGCAGCAAGTCCTGGGAAGAATCGTCCACAGCCACACCTAAACCCTGTATCTTCGCCAGCCTCCTCCTTCGAAGAAGTGGACCAAGCCAGCGGGCTGATGGAACCCCCAAGCCCCCATGAGCTATTGGGGCATGGAAGTATCCAACAGGTGTATCCGCTGGGAGACGCAGCCAAGTTCGAACAGCTGCCCGCACACAGACATCCAGGGATGTGAGGGCCCCCAGACGAGTTCTCCCCAAGGCCAGACCATGGTAAATACCCGGGAGGATTACGGACCGAAGGGAATACAGTCTCTGCTGAGGCTTTAGTGGAGCACGCTTAATGATGTCAAGCTGCTTCTCGACCTCCCGCCGAGGATGGAACAAACTTCGTCCGCCGGTGGTGAATTGCAGTCCCAAATACTTAAATGTATCTTCCATCGCCAGTGCTGGAATGTTTTGGACACCAGCACGAAAGATGACTGTCTCGTCGACCTTGGTCTTCTTCTCCCGGCCTGATGACACCAGGGCGAGAGAGAAGCACTTTCGTGGGTTGACCTCAAGCCCGAGGTCACCCAAGGCCGACGTGGCGATGGTAAGAAGTTCCTGCAATCCATCACGAGTCTCGGCGAACAGCAGGAGGTCGTCGGCGAATGCAGCAGCATTTACTCGCCGTCCGAGAATGCGTGCCCCAACATGCTCAGGGAGACGGGATAAGAGGATGTCTACTGCCATATTAAAAAGGATGGGGGACAGAGGGTCACCCTGCCGAACACCCCTCGAAGGCCGCACCAGATCGGACGACTTCCCACCAGCGCAGATAACCGTCGATCCAGCCCCATAGCACCCCTGGATGTAGTCAACGAACTCGACCGGCAGGCCATGGGCCCTCAGCACAGGGCCAAGGGCCCCATGGGCAAGCGAGTCGAAGGCCTTTGACACATCCAGGGACGCCAAGTACAGCGAACCGGCGGCCCTCCGCGCCTGAGTCATCGCCAGATCCAGGATAAAGGTGTTATGAAGCATCCCATCCTGAGGGATGAAAGCCCGCTGACGACCATCCAAAGTGCAGAAGCGCATAAGGCGGCCAACCAGAACCTTGTGGAAGGCTCTGGTTAGCACCGAGCACACTGTAATCGGACGGAAGTCAGCAGGGGATGCTGCGGCGGTCCTCTTGGGGAGCAGGGTGGTCCTGGCCTGAAGGAGACGGGATGGAAGGGAACGGGAAAGGAGAAGGATATTCAGGATTTTAAGTAAAACCTCCTGGGGAAGGCGACGTAATTGGGCCGGTGTAAGACCATCCGGGCCTGCAGCGGAGCTTCGAGGTGGTAGGGCAGTAGCCGCTTCTTCCGCAGTGATGGGAGCCCATAGTTTGTGGAAGGGTACCATCTTTGAGAACGGCAACAGCCTGTCGGACAGGCCCTCACCCCGGGGAGGCCGAGACCTGACACGAGGTGGGGCAAAGAGGTCTGTCCAATACTCAATCAGCCCCGGGATGGACGGGGGCTGATGCAGAAGAGTGCCCTCAAGGAGCCCGTTGATACAACGTGCCGGATTTTTCTTGAAGGCACGCTGGACCACTGCATATTCCCACCTTCGTCGAGCACGCTTCCGCTCTGGAGGCTGTTGAATCCGTATGTTTGCAGCTTGATGGACAGCTGGTTCCATGCTCCCTAACTCATCCAAAGCAGGTAGCAACATTGCTCGGATAGTGTCCCGGCTAGTGGTAGGACCAAGAGCCAGAAGAGCGTCAAGAGAGCGAAATCGGCGGCCCGATGGAGGGAGTTCAGAAACAAAGGACCAGATGGCAAGGTCAACGCTATCCCCCTGAGGTGGAACGTGTGGTACAGGGGATCCATCACCAGGCTCAGCCGCAGCGTCATGAGAACCATGAGCACTACTGGGGAGCTCGGCGACAAACCTTGCCACCATGTCCCGATAGGACTTCGTCCTACGCTGGCACTTGATGGACTCCAGCGTTCGAGCAGGAAAGGCCTTGGCGAGTTCCTGGTTGAAGAACTTGCAACCGTGGATGGTCAGGGTTGCTTCGGCATGGGCCAAACGCAAGAGTTCTTCTTCAGACCACCTGGCCTTCTTCCTCCCCGTCTGTATCTCCGCGTTGACTGCAGATGGATGAGCATGGCGCCGATGAACACCGAGCCCGGTCTTGGTGGAAAAAGACCGCGAGCAATCGGGGCAGACTATGGGGAGCGGCGCTCGACCCGCATCGGTTGGCTGGTTGGGTGGCTCATCAGCTGGCACAGGCGCTCCAGTGGGAGGCCTGGTACCACGTTTACTTCTTGTTGTTGGGCCAGCTGGAGCAAAGGCACGAGGGGAGGCAACCCCCGTACCCTAAACACACCCTGCTCTGTCGGTCGAGGAACTTTGGGAGACTTATGCCAAGGCATAACCTTCCTCAGAACCTCTCACGACCCCCGCCACGTGAAGGCCAGAGCTAGGATTTCCCACCGAGAGGCTAAGCGAACCATCGCCCACTCAACACCACTAGGATGCTAAGGAGTGGACCGAGAGGATCCGTATATGACGCATCATGTGAGCATTTGGAGAGTCATTAAGAGAGTCATAGTTACTCCCGCCGTTTACCCGCGCTTGCTTGAATTTCTTCACGTTGACATTCAGAGCACTGGGCAGAAATCACATTGCGTCAACACCCGCTAGGGCCATCGCAATGCTTTGTTTTAATTAGACAGTCGGATTCCCCCAGTCCGTGCCAGTTCTGAGTTGATCGTTGAATGGCGGCCGAAGAGAATCCGCGCACCCGCGCGCCCCCGGAGGAGCACGCTAAGGCGGACGCGGCCTCGCAGCAAGGAAGATCCGTGGGAGGCCAAGGCACGGGACCGAGCTCGGATCCTGCACGCAGGTTGAAGCACCGGGGCGCGAACGCCGCGCAGGCGCGCGCATCCTGCACCGCCGGCCAGCACGAGGCCAACCAACGGCGAGAGCAGACCACGCCCGCGCTAAACGCCCGCACTTACCGGCACCCCTACGGCACTCACCTCGCCCAGGCCCGGCACGTTAGCGCTGACCCACTTCCCGACCAAGCCCGACACGCCCCGATCCTCAGAGCCAATCCTTATCCCGAAGTTACGGATCCAATTTGCCGACTTCCCTTACCTACATTATTCTATCGACTAGAGGCTCTTCACCTTGGAGACCTGCTGCGGATATGGGTACGAACCGGCGCGACACCTCCACGTGGCCCTCTCCCGGATTTTCAAGGTCCGAGGGGAAGATCGGGACACCGCCGCAACTGCGGTGCTCTTCGCGTTCCAAACCCTATCTCCCTGCTAGAGGATTCCAGGGAACTCGAACGCTCATGCAGAAAAGAAAACTCTTCCCCGATCTCCCGACGGCGTCTCCGGGTCCTTTTGGGTTACCCCGACGAGCATCTCTAAAAGAGGGGCCCGACTTGTATCGGTTCCGCTGCCGGGTTCCGGAATAGGAACCGGATTCCCTTTCGCCCAACGGGGGCCAGCACAAAGTGCATCATGCTATGACGGCCCCCATCAACATCGGATTTCTCCTAGGGCTTAGGATCGACTGACTCGTGTGCAACGGCTGTTCACACGAAACCCTTCTCCGCGTCAGCCCTCCAGGGCCTCGCTGGAGTATTTGCTACTACCACCAAGATCTGCACCGACGGCGGCTCCAGGCAGGCTCACGCCCAGACCCTTCTGCGCCCACCGCCGCGACCCTCCTACTCGTCAGGGCTTCGCGGCCGGCCGCAAGGACCGGCCATGACTGCCAGACTGACGGCCGAGTATAGGCACGACGCTTCAGCGCCATCCATTTTCAGGGCTAGTTGCTTCGGCAGGTGAGTTGTTACACACTCCTTAGCGGATTCCGACTTCCATGGCCACCGTCCTGCTGTCTTAAGCAACCAACGCCTTTCATGGTTTCCCATGAGCGTCGATTCGGGCGCCTTAACTCGGCGTTTGGTTCATCCCACAGCGCCAGTTCTGCTTACCAAAAGTGGCCCACTTGGCACTCCGATCCGAGTCGTTTGCTCGCGGCTTCAGCATATCAAGCAAGCCGGAGATCTCACCCATTTAAAGTTTGAGAATAGGTTGAGGTCGTTTCGGCCCCAAGGCCTCTAATCATTCGCTTTACCGGATGAGACTCGTACGAGCACCAGCTATCCTGAGGGAAACTTCGGAGGGAACCAGCTACTAGATGGTTCGATTAGTCTTTCGCCCCTATACCCAGCTCCGACGATCGATTTGCACGTCAGAATCGCTACGGACCTCCATCAGGGTTTCCCCTGACTTCGTCCTGGCCAGGCATAGTTCACCATCTTTCGGGTCCCAACGTGTACGCTCTAGGTGCGCCTCACCTCGCAATGAGGACGAGACGCCCCGGGAGTGCGGAGGCCGCCGCCCCGTGAAGGGCGGGGAAGCCCCATCCTCCCTCGGCCCGCGCAAGGCGAGACCTTCACTTTCATTACGCCTTTAGGTTTCGTACAGCCCAATGACTCGCGCACATGTTAGACTCCTTGGTCCGTGTTTCAAGACGGGTCGTGAAATTGTCCAAAGCTGAAGCGCCGCTGACGGGAGCGATTATTCCGCCCGAGAGCATCCCGAGCCAACAGCGGCGCGGGTCCGGGGCCGGGCCAGGTAGGTCCGTCATCCGGGAAGAACGGCGCGCGCTTGCCGGGAGCCCGAGCGCCCAAAGGGGCGAATCGACTCCTCCAGATATACCGCCGGGCAGCCAGCCAGGACACCGGGGCTCTGCCCAACAGACGCGAACCGAGGCCCGCGGAAGGACAGGCTGCGCACCCGGGCCGTAGGCCGG